>NW_007734012.1:3356-19336 GCF_000696425.1 Galeopterus variegatus | reverse complement strand
TCTTCATTATTTCCTTCCTTTTCTTTGCTTTGAGTTCAGTTTTCTCTTCTTTTCCTAGTTTCTGGGTGGAAAAATTAGGTTATTGATTTAAAATCTTTCCCATTTTTTAATATAGCCATTTGCCACTGTTTTAAAAAAAAAAGAAGAAAGAAATCCTATTAGCACAGTTTTAGCTGTGTTCCATAGTTTGAATTTGTTGTGTTTCATTTTCATTTGTCTCAAAGAACTTTCTAACTTTCCTGTGATTTCTTTGACCCAATAATTATTTACAAGTGTGTTGTTTAAATTCCACATATGTGAAATTTCAAAATTATTTTGTTAATGATTTCTAATTTAATTCTATTGTGCTTGAAGAATATATTTGGTATGATTTTAATTTTTTGGAGTTTAATCAGGCTTGTTTTAAGGCCTGATATGCAGTCCATTCTAGAGATTGTTCCATGTGAACTTGAGAAGAATGTGTATTCCACTGTTATTTGATGGAGTATTATATAGTTTCTGCTATGTGTAGTTGGTTTATAGTGTTGTTCAAGTCTTTTATTTCCTTGTTGATTATTTGCCTAAATGTATCCATTATTAAAAGTGGAGCATTGACCTTTTTAAGTATTTTGGTTGTATGTCTATTTCTCCCTTCAATTCTATCAGTTTTTGCCTCATGTAGTTTGGGGCTCTTTTTAAAGATGTGTATATGTGTTTATAAATATGACTTCCAGTTCTAACATCGTTTATTTACTATTATTTTTGAGTCTTTTTCTTAGTGGTTGCCCTGGTGATTGCAATTAACATCATAATTTATAACAGTGTAGTTCAGATTAAAACCAGTTAGTTATAATAGTATACAAAAACTTTGTTCCTATATATCTTCATTTCCTCCCCCTTCTTTGGGCTACTGTTATCATAAAAATTAAATCTTTATCATTGTATATTCATCAATGCATATTTATAATTATTGCTTTATGAAGCTGTCTTGTAAATCACATAGGATAAAAAAAGCTTACAACAAAATGAGGCTTACAAAAAACTGTTTTATAGTTATCTAAGTAGTTATGTTACTAGTGCTTTTTATGTCTTCTTGTGTATTTGATTTACTATCCATTGTCCTTTCATTTCAGACTTTAGTATTTACCACAGGCCTGTCTTCTAGTTATAGTAATGGATTCTTCCAGTTTAGTTTATCTGGGAATGTCTAACTATATTCTTTAGAGAATAGTTTTGCTGGATATAGAATACTCAGTTGACAGTCTTTTTTGTTTTTTTACTTTTTCCTTTGGCAGCTGACCAGTACAGGGATCAAACCCTGGATGCTGGTGTTATCAGCACCATGGACAGTCTTATCTTTACAACACTTTGAACATATTCTCCCACTGCCATCTTGTCTCTAAGGTTTCTGATGAGAAGTTAACAGTCAGTTTTAGTAAATATCCTTTGCATATTATGAGTCATTTTTCTGTTGCTGCTCTCAAAATTCTCTGTCTTTCACTTTCAACAATCTGACTATAATGTGTCTCAATATAGATTTCTTTGAGTTTGCCCTACTTGGAGTTCATTAGCTTCTTTAAAACATAATGTTTTGTTCTGTTTTTATTGAAATTGGGATATTTTAAACCATTATTTCTTCAAGCATTTTTTCTGTCTTTTCTTTCTATCTTCTTTTTCTGGGTCTCCCATTATGTGTATGTTGGTAAAGGTAATAGTGCTCTACAGGTCTCTGAGTCTGTGTTTATTTTTCTTTATTCTTTTTTATTTCCAAAATGTATAATCTCAATTGACCTACCCTGAAGTTCACTATTTCTTCTGCCAACTCAAATCTATTGTTGAGACCCTCTAATGAAATTTAAATTTCAGTTACTGTACTTTTAAAAATCAATAATTCTATTTTATATTTTTTCCACAATTTCTATTGTTAGTGATATTCTCTGTTTTTGATAATTTGTTAGGGCAGCTAAAGAAAAATAAAACATCTTAAAAAGTCTAACATTTGAGCTTTCTCAGGGACAGTTTCTACTGATGTTTTTTCTTATATATGGGCTATACTTTTAAAAATTTCTTTGTGTGTTTCACAACTTCTTTGAAAATTGGACATTTTAATATGATGTGACAACTCTGACAATGAGATTCTTATCGAGGGTTCATTGTTACTATTATTGTTTTTGTCTTTTTTGTTGTTGTTGTTTTCTACTTATTTAATGACTTTCCTAGACTAATTATGCATTTTATATTTCCTGTTGTGTGTAGCCACTGAAGTTTCTGTGTGACTAGCGTTATGTTTAGCCAATAATTATAAAGAGAATTCTTCAAATACTTTGAACCAATAAGCTTTCTACCCTTTGTCAAAAGGCCTGTATGTGCATGGGGCACAGTTTCAACACTCTAGCAATTTACAAGTCTACCTCAGCCTCCACTTGCAAGGCCCAAGGTTGACCTTCTCAGTCTTTCCTTNTGTTGTTTTCTACTTATTTAATGACTTTCCTAGACTAATTATGCATTTTATATTTCCTGTTGTGTGTAGCCACTGAAGTTTCTGTGTGACTAGCGTTATGTTTAGCCAATAATTATAAAGAGAATTCTTCAAATACTTTGAACCAATAAGCTCTCTACCCTTTGTCAAAAGGCCTGTATGTGCATGGGGCACAGTTTCAACACTCTAGCAACTTACAAGTCTACCTCAGCCTCCACTTGCAAGGCCCAAGGTTGACCTTCTCAGTCTTTCCTTAGCATGTGCATAGCCCTATGTCTGTGCACTACCTATGCATGCACATGGCATTCTAAATTCTCAGGAAAATGTTGGAATTTTTCAAAGTTCACAATGAACTTCTCATTCTACAGAACTTTTTAAAGTTTTGGGGCTACCACTTATTTGTCCCAACTGGTATCACCACCTCAGCAGCAGCAGTGTTAAAAAATTGCTGCTGATTGTTTTGGCAAATGCCCCGGGGATACAATTCTCTAGAATTCTGGCTTTTAAGAAGCTCCAAACCTGGTCTTTCCCTCCCAGTGTCTGCTACACTGCTGATTTTCAAGGATGCCATAAAATGGTAAGAAGGGGATGGAAACAGGGCAAATTAAAATGCCACAAAGTTCAGTGATCTTATCAAAATTCAGCCATTTTTGTTAAATACAATCTTTTCAGATTTTTTGCGAACCACTGGCTTATTTCCAGAGTTCTGAAAAGCTGATATTTATACTTTTTTGCTAGGGTTTTTATTGCTTTTATTGAGAAGCAGATGTTCAGAGGTTCTTACTCCACCATTATGGAAGTTCCGCCCATTTTATTACTATATACTCTAATTATTCTATAAGTCTTAAATTATTTTTAAATAAAGAGTTAAAATATACATACACACATGCACAAATAAAGACACTTGGGAAAGAAAATATTAAAATCTTATTTGTGAAAAAAATATATATATTAATTAGGCTTATCTTCAACTATAACTTCAAGAAACTATGGTGCTTTATAATAGCATTTTCTTATTTTTCATTTTGGCCTAAGTATACCTAAGAATACTTAAGTTATTCAAGTATAATGTAAGCATGCATGTAAGTGAAACTGATAAAAAATTCGCTAGATTATTTTGCAATAGCAATATGTAGGAAAACAGAGAAATAATTCTATTAGTTCTAATTCAAATTTGCATTCATAAACCTGTTTTGTAAATTTCATAGGAAATTCGCTAGATTATTTTGCAATAGCAATATGTAGGAAAACAGAGAACTAATTCTATTAGTTCTAATTCAAATTTGCATTCATAAACCTGTTTTGTAAATTTCATAGGAAAGGATAAAAGATATATTAAATTTATTCTCCAGATATACTGATTCTCTTTGATTTCCCCAAATTTCTAACAAGTAACATTTTACTGTCTTGAATGCTTATCATTATTTTTTAAAACATGGTTATTTTATTACTATGAATAATTAAATAATAATACTTTTCTATTTGTGGTTCAAGAATTATAAAAAATATATATTTTAAAAGATAAAAATGTCTTTATTCATTAGGGAAATTGCCCAAGCAAAAGGGAATTTTGTATAAATTCTCATATAAGGAGAATATGTTTCTTTTACAGCACATCCTATTTTATTTCATCATATTTATCTTTGATCAAATGTTAGTGCATATTCCTTAGAGGAACCAAAAAACTTCAATGTCTTACATTTTATGCAGACAAACCTGTCTGAAGAGAAAACTGCAGAAAGAAAAAGCCAGTTTCAAGAGCAGCTGCTCAAATGATGCATGATTAAATTTTCACACACAGATTAAAAGAATATGCTAATACTTTGTGTGCACTCAGTGAGAATTTGTAAAGCAACTTAGACAATCACAATCTATAAAGTATTGAGAGATGCTCCCAAATTCTACCTGCTGCTGCTCTAAGTGCAATGGTAGCAATATCTCACCCACTGATGCTCAACCTGGGTTCACACTGGACCTACCTAGGCAGCTTTTAACAACAATTCTAATATGCAGGTTCTATGCACCCATCAGACTTTGACTTAATGGATAATGGCTATTGAGCGAGGCTTGGGCATCAAGATTTTTATGGCTCCCCAAGTGATTCTAGGATGTAGCAAAATTTATCTAGAGAGGTATTTCTTAAACTTTACTGTACATATTAATCACCTGGGACTGTGTTGAAATGCAGATTTTGAACTACTAGGATTGTACTGGGTCCTAAGAATCTGCATTTTTGACCAGGTCCTAGGTCCTAGCTGCTGGTGCTTGCATAGCAAAGTATTTACAGAAATTAAAAGCACTACCAAAAATAAAGTCTGTAAGTACAGATCACTCACTCTGCTAAATAGTACCACAAAATATATTAGAGACTCACCTCAGAACAAAACAGAGAACAACAACTTCGAATAAAGTACTCTCTCCTCAGCCCCCACAGACTTTCTGCTAAGATTCAGGCTATTGCAAAGCACACCTATCCTTCAAACACAGTTCAGGAAACCCCACTTTCAAAATGAATCTGACTCCTCCAGCTTTCTACTTTAATTTTTCTTAAATTCCATGCAGCTCAGTACTGAATTTTCTTTAATTTTTGTTATTATAAATTTTATAAGGGCAAGGGCTGTGTTTCATATTTCTTCTAGCAAAGGTTAAGGACATACAAGGCTCAATAAATACTTGCTAAATAGTGTTCAAATATTTCTCAGATATTATACAGATGCTGAAAAGCACTTGACCTAAGAGGTTAAGTTAGAAGAAAAATTGAATGGGTAACATATGTAGCTGTTTAACTTACACAGCTTATATGTGATTGAAATCCTCTGCGATACCTCTTTTTATAAAAAAATAGTAACACATGGTACCAGTTGCTTGTTGAATTTTTCTTCAGATTCTCTTGGCCACTGAATACCTACACAATACACATTCTGTGCTGACAGCATACATGAAAATCAAAGCATTAGAAGAGTCTTTATGGGCCATCAAATTCTCTTTCATCCATTCATTAAAACATGAAATTCTCCTTTCTGAACTTCATGTCTTTAGCTTCAGCACTATGACTTTATTAAAATGCAAATACTCCTAGATGGAGAACATTTCTAAAATGTGTTAATAGTAATCTATTTGTAAGTGTCAATGAAGAATTTGAGATCTAGTTTGGTACAAATATAAGAACACAGAAAAGAAAGCACATGGTATAATTTTATACAGAGCAGTTTCAGAAACACCTAATGCCCCCCAAATTGACCCTTGCCAGGTTAATTAGAGCTCCCATTTGAACGTCAGCTCAGAATAAACCAAGCTTGCTTTATTCACATAGTCAGAATTTGCTTAGTGCCCAATACATGTACAGCTCGGTCGAATAATTATAATAAAATAAAATTTTTCTCCAAAAAAATTACAGTCAAATTAGGAGGTAAAATGATAGAAAGTAAAGGAATAAATTTATCAACACTAAGCAGAGTTATCGTATAAGACATGTGGTAAAGATATTGTCATTAATTACTTATTTTTTTTTAAAGTTAAAATAATGCTGCTTCTACTTCATTTCCAAAACAGAAATGCCTGTGTCAGGATGACGTTGACCACCAATCCTAGTGAAGCATTCCAGAGTCTAATCCATTTATGAGATATTCAATATTATTTTCATTCCTATATATGCCTTAATTTTCATTACACAGCTTTTGCTTTTTTAATTATTCAAAGCATTTACATTAAACTCTCTGTAAAGATCAATTTCATAATGCTGATATGTTTGATCCATATTTAAGCAATTTCCAGATTAGACTCAGCTTGATTACTCTTTTTGAGTTTTTTTCTATCAGAAATGTCTACAGCCCCAAAAGGAAGAAATTGATAGCAAAAATTCCTAGAAAACATATGCACAAAAAAGGATCTAAATCAATATTCACACAGTTGATAATAAGCACAAACAAGAGAGTCACAGAAAGTTTTTGATCAAAAACTACTATACCTGTGAAATCACCACTACAATCAAGATAGAAATTGTTTTCATTTCCGTCCATTATAATTGATTCTTTCCTCTTCCCCTGAGCCAGGCAACAGTAAATCTTTCTGGTTCTCCTATATATTAATTTGTGTTTCTAGAATTTTATTAAATGTTTGTCAACACATCATATTGAACATTTTAAATGGATACAATGTGTTGTACATAGATTTTTCTTCAATGAAATTGATAAAACATAGGACAAATTTTTAGAAGTTTAAAAAATTCGAGCCTCTTCCTCAAAGCCCTGTTCAGAGTCCCCTGATGTCAGAGTCCCCACATGGTCCTATTCCATATCTCTTTCTTGAGAGTAAAGAAAGCTTTAAAAAAGTGATTTATGAATCTCTAGAAAGATTACTCTTCCTGCCTTATGAGGCAGCAGAGCCCTCAAGGGATAGATAGTTATCCTGGTATTCCTGAGGTAAGATTTACCCATTTTTATTTCTATTTATGTATTCAATTTAATGATGTGTGAAAGAAAATAAGTTGTGTATAATTTCTTTAATTTTGACTTCCTGGTCAAACTGTAAGATCAAATACGTACCAAAATCCTTCTTTCCTGTTCCAAATACACACACAGGGAGATACACACTCATGATGAAAGATAACTCCTCTAATTTAAAACTCTACTTACTGATAATCCCAGGAAAGCATCATCTACATCATGGTTAAGAAATCAGAGTCTTCTGATTCTCATGTGTTCTAAAAGTGATGCTATGACATTAGGAGTCTGTTCCTTGCTTTATTTTCTACAAGTATCAAAATTTTCATTGAGCTGTTGTTTGGAGTTAGTACCTCCAGTTACTCCTATTAGGAAAATAATCATCACAGTCCTTTTATTACAGAGTAAATTTGCTTTGTTGTGATGCATTATAGCACCACCAGAAGACCCAAAATTTTCATTGAGCTGTTGTTTGGAGTTAGTACCTCCAGTTACTCCTATTAGGAGAATAATCATCGCAGTCCTTTTATTACAGAGTAAATTTGCTTTGTTGTGATGCATTATAGCACCACCAGAAGACGTGGTAAAAGAGAAATTAAGATTATCCACAGCCTTTTAGAATCATAGTAAACAGTAGCTCAAAGAGGTCCATGGATCTATAGGTTTACCTCAGTGTGTACAGGAGATGGTCCCAAATGGTGAGCAAATCAAATTCTTAATGTTACAGGTGTGCTGCATAACATGAAGTAACCCCAAGATGAATTTTCTGATTAATCAAGGAGTTTCTTTGAACTTTAATTACTTTGGAATTCCAGAGTTTTATAGTACTTTCTTAAAATAGGCTGTTTGTAAAAATGGGTCTTTGCTCTCCTTTTCCTCTCTCTCTCCCTCTTATTTTTAACTTTATGGTATTTATGGTTCTACTTAAATTTATGGTTCTACTTAACAACACTTGTTGGCCACATTTTTGCCAAGAAATGGAAAATAGTCTTAAAATGTATAAGTTTGGGGCAGTGAAATTTGATAAATCTGATTTAATTATGATGTAACACCTTTGATATCTTGACATTTTGTGCTCACATAATTCTTCTGAAATATATCACTAATCTTATGTGACATACTAGAATGTTGAGGGAGCAAATATTGCAAAGTTGCCAAAAGACCGATTCCAATCTAATTAGGATTTGCAGTGCTTCAGTGAAGGCTACATAAACACTCTGGTAATACTCACAGCGGCAGTTTTGTCAATAACTCTCCTGGAATCTTCAAATTTATAATGGAAATCAGCAAACTATTGATTCTCTGACATTGATAGATCTATCCAGATTCACTGCCTCTTTTCTCTTGCCACTGCCCCAATAGAGGGTACAAATGCCACTTGCTCTAATCAGCTCCTAAACACTGAAGGATCATTATTAAAGTATGGCTGGCATCCCTGATCATTAATTATAATCTTGTGCACATATGCAGTGTGATTGCAGGAAATAATCAGCTTTGTCTGCCAAATTGGCAACATTTAGAAACTAATTTGTTATGACACAGCATCAAAGATATTTAAACAACAAACTCAAGGCTCTGTTGCTCTGCATACATTGTTAAAATATCAGATAACATCATTAGAAAATAGCTAACATATCCAGAGGGAGGTGGTATATATCTTGAACTTCCTTCCAAATGCAATCCTCACAAAGAATTTTTATGTACCCCCAATCCCACAGTATTTGGGATCGCCCTCCAAAGTGACTCCCATTTAGGGGGCTGCTGATTTTGACTGCCCAGAAGAGCAACTGGCAGTTTAGAACTACTCAGGTGGGCATTGGAAGGAGGATTTAAAGTGTACCAAGGGCAAAGGTAAACAGAATTGCTATTTTTCTGTTGGGATACATTGGAATATATTTACCTACTTGATTCCTCAGGGATAAGATCACAGAAGCAGTTTCATAACACCAGTGTGCATTTTAGCGAAGGAGAAGAGACAGTGTTAAGATAAGCTTGCTCACTCCATGCCCGATGCTGGCCCACTCACTCCAGGGCAAGAACACTGAATTTGTGAACATTGAGATGCACATTGCATGTCTCTCTCCCTCCCCTAACATTTCACTCTGGGCAGCAACACAATTGTTCTGAGCCAATGTTGCCATCACAGTTATTTATGGAACTTTCTAATTCCATGTGTTTCCTCCACCACTTCCTTTGTCCCCCTCGGCTCAAGCCATTTGCGTCATGTCAAGCTCCCTCATTTCAACTCTCTAACAATACACACTAATATAAATTTTCTATTTCATTCCTTTTGCATATAAAAATACAGATAAAAAGATGGGGTTTTTTTGTTACAGTTTCCTTCTAAAGGTTCTGATTACCTCTAGAAGATATTACTATTGATTCTTTTTTGTACCAAAAAAAAAAAAAAAAAAAAAGCTCAATATAAAATAGTGCCAATAATACACCTTTACAAAGCAAAAGTCCTAAGTGTTTTTTAGAGCAAATCTTTTCTCTCATTCCCGATGCTTCCCTCTATAAGGGATATATTTTAGCCTCTCTCGATCCTGTTATTTACTCCATCTTGGTGGAGGTATAATTTTGAAAAGAATAAACAGGACTTATATAGCCAGACTCTCTGTTCTTCCTCTTGAGGCTGAATTACCCACAGCAGCAGCTATTCCCCACTGTTCTTGCAGGACAGCTCTTTGCCCATCTCTACCAGCTAGTCCAGAGCTGCCTGCCATGGGTTGGTTGGTTCTATGGTTTGAATGTGTCCCCTCCAAAATTCAAGTGATTCTAATGTGATTAGTATCAAGAGGTAGGGCCTTTAAGAGATAATCAGACCATGAGGTTTCCTCCCTCGTGAGTGGGATTAAGGCCTTCATAAAAGAAGCTTCACGTGGCATTCATTTAGGTTGCTCTTCTACTCTCTGCCACGTGAAAACACAGCATTCCTCCCTTTTGCTTCCACTTTCTGTCATGTGAGGATGCAGCAAGAAGGCCCTAACCAGATGCCTTGCACTTTGATCTTGGACTTCCCAGCCTCCAAAACCATGAGAAACAAATTTCTGCTCTTTAAGTTACCAAGTTTCAGGTATTCTGTTACAATAGCACAAACAAACTAAGAGCATTGGTAAGTCTCCCTAATTTTGGAAGACATTTAGCAGGTCATTTCGCTCTTAAACCAAGCTAAGTCCTCCAACTTAGCATTTGGCAATAATAAAACTGACATGTTGATCTCTATTGATCATCCTTTTGTGTTAATTTTTCAGGAACCTGGAAAGTAAGTGGATGCTATTTATTGGACTTTTATAAAAATTACAACATTTGCTATGTTGTTCATAAAGCATAAATAAAAACCAAATGGTGGAATTTGGGAGAATGAAATATGCACTGTAGAAACGTCTAGAGAGGCTAGGATGTGGGGAGGCCTGTGGCTGTTTAAGGATACCTTCAACTGGCTGCTAAATCTGCCTACTATTAAACTACATCTTTCCACTTGCATTTTGTTAGTAAAGAAGTTGATATTTTGGCCTTCATTTGACACTTATTTTTCCTTCAATCTTTTCAGAACTTGGCTGGGAAGAAGCTTTTGAAGAGTAGAAGTAAAAAATAGGACAGTAAAGAAGAAAAATTATTGAAATATAATGAAATATAACAAAATAATTTTTACTTCTTCATTTTAAATAACAAATGGACACAGAATTAAATGAAACATAATTTTTGTTTCTTGACACTCATTATCTATGCTTAGTTTGTTGGTTATATTATGCTTAATGATGTACTAAATACCTTATTGGCTATAACTTTCAAGACTCCTTTGCTGAATCTGCTTCTTGTCCCAACCTAAGAACCATTCATTTATGGACCTATTTTATTCTGAATCTATGCTCATTCCTTATGTGATCTCATCCAATCCACTGGCTTTAATATCAGCTAAATGTATATCTCCAAACCTGATCTCTCCCTTGAAATCCATACTCACATGAAAAATGCTTATGTAATACTTCTGTACAACTAATCAATATCTTCAACTTAACATATCCATGCTCAGATTCTTTTCAGTTTTTGACCCTGCATAAGTTACCTAAACTTGTTGAACTTCAGAGTACATATCTGCAAAATGAGAATAATATCTATTTTACAGGGTTGTTGTAAGGCTTAGAATTCTATGTAAAATACTCACAGGGTGACAAGCAAACACTAGGAGAGTTTATTAATTTGTAGTTTTCATTCATCTTTATTCCACTAAATCTAATTTCCTGTAGCTCAAATTTTAATAAAAACTCATTAAATTTTGTTCTTCTATTGTTTTGTTTAATTATAATTATTATAGCAGATTTCTTTCTCCCAATTTTATTGCAAAATAAAATTTTAAAATTATATTATGAATTATACAATATTTTGTAGGCTAGCCTGGGATACATATTGCATCTATATGAAAACTCGCTTAAGATACCAGATAATTGACTTGTAAACAAATTTTCAGATAGGACCAATTCTTTAATTGAGAATTTGCTATAAACTTACTGATGGCACCAAAGATTCATAAATATAATTTCATGATGGGAAATACTGAATGAAACAATTTTCATGATGTAGAGCTGAAATGTTGCTTCCTTGAACTTACAAAAACAAGGAAGAAATGGAGAAAAAACAAGAAGTGAAAGGAAGAGAAATAGAGAGTGAAGAGAGAGAAAACCCTAACCATTTCCAAAACAGCCATTACAGAGAAACCTAATGGAGGTACGCATTATTTGAAAACTCTTCCAAATTTTTTCAATTACAACACTTTAATTTATACATTATTTTTTGTAAAAATTATACTTAATCTTAGCAATTCAATTATGATTGGCACTCTGTATGGTATTTGACACTCAATAGAAAACACTTTTGATTTTGCAATTCAGTTTGTTTCAGTAAAAGCCATAGAACAATCATCATACATTCTTAGAAGGGTCAATACAGATGATCTCTGAGTGAAATGTCAATGTATTATAACATTCTTTGCCTTCCGGCACAATGTTGACACAGACAACAGTTTCTAATAATTCTATCTTTTACTTGCATCTGTAAAAAAAAAAAAAACAATAAAAAACAAATGTTACCTTATTTAATAAAAGCTTTCTTTTAATTTCCTGTGTTATTGAACTATTTACTTTTTTCATTTTTTTTAACTGAAAAGTATAATGAAAATTTATTGTGTTTTAATTTACCTTTTTCTTTTTCTTTTATTTATTTATTTTTTAATTGAAACATAATTGATTATACATATTTATGGGGTACAGAGTTGACTATCAGTAAGTGTGTACAGTATGTGATAATCAAATCAATATTAGCACATTCATCATTAAAAATTGTAATAATTCTTTGTGTCCCTTACCCAATTACTCCCTAACTCTCCTCCCCCTCCCACTTTCCCACCTCTAGTAACTATAGATCTGTTCTCTCCTTCTGAAAGTTCAATATTTTATTGTGATTCTTTTTTTCTCTCTCTCTGTCCCTCTCTCCTTCTACTTATGAATGAGGACATGTGGTATTTCTCTTTGTGTGCCTGGCTCATTTCATTCAACATAATTTTCTCCAAGCTCATCCATGTTGCTATGAAAAGCAGAATTTCATTCTTTTTTATGGCTGAGTAGTATTCCATTTTGTATATACACCACATTTTCTTTATCCAGTCATCCATCAATGAACATTTAGGTTGGTTCCATATTATGGCTATTGTAAACAGAGCTGCAATGAACATGGGAGTATAGGCATTCCTTTGACATGATGATTTCCATTCCTTTAGTCATATAACCAGCAGTGGGATTGCTGGGTCATATGGTAGATCTATCCGTAGTTGTTTGAGAAACCTCCATACCGTTTTCCATAACAGCTGTACTAATTTACAGCCCCACCAACAGTGTAGAAGAGTTCCCTTTTCTCCACATCCTTGCCAACATTTCTTATTCTATCTTTTTGATAATAGCCAGTCTAACTGGTGTGAGATGATATCTCAATGTGGTTTTGATTTGCATTTCCCTGATGATTAGTAATGTTAAGCATTTTTTCACATATCTGTTGGCTATTTGTATGTCTTCCTTTGGGAAAAGTCCATTCAGCTCCTTTGCCCATGTTTTAATTGGATTATTTGTTCTTTTTCTGTGAAGTTGTTGAGTTCCTTGTATATCCTGGATATTAATGCCTTGTCGAGTGTATAGTTTGCAAATATTTTCTCCCATTCTGTAGGTTGTCTTTTCACTCTGTTGTTTCCTTTGCTGTGCAGAAGCTTTTTAGTTTGATATAACCCATTTGTTAATTTTTTCTTTTGTTGCTTGTGCTTTGAGGGTCTTATTCATAAAGTCTTTGCCCCATCCTACTTCCTGAAGTGTTTCCCCTATGTTTTCTTCTAGGAATTTTATAGTTTTAGATTTCACACTTAAGTTTTAATCCATTTTGAGTTGATTTGTGTACCTGGTGAGTTTCATTCTTCTACACACGGATATCCAGTTTTCCTAGCACCACTTACTGAAGAGGCTGTCTTTTCCCCAATGTGTGTTCTTTGTGCCTTTGTTGAAGATCGGTTGACTGTTTAAGTACTTGGGTTGATTTCTGGGTTCTCTATTCGGTTCCATTGGTCCATGTGTCTGTTTTTATGCCAGTACCATGCTGTTTTGATTACTATACCTTCAATGCTGTTCTAATGCACTTCAAAAGCCAAGGGAAAAAAATGAAGACTTAAAGAAAATGTTATTATTAATTTACTTTCCTGTCATCATTTTAAACTTATATGTTTTACCTAAACTCTTTGGGGCAGTGCATTTGATTATTTATTTTAACTAGAGTTGCATATGAAAGGAGTATTTTAAGTTTGCATTTCAGCAAAATCAAAATTATATTTGATTCATTTCCATGTCATTATTTTAAGTAAACATGAAGTCATTACTTCAGCCTATGGAAGATCCAGATCTCAAAATTAAGTGGCAAGGGTCTCATCATAAAAGTTTATAGGTCTGAAGAAAGAAAACCAGAATCAGAAGATAAATAAAGAATATATTCTGAGTACTGAAAAGGCCTCATGAAAAGATAATCAATGTAACATTCTTTACATTACTCAGAAATAAAATCACTAGGTCATAGGTTATACATATGATTAGCTTAAGTAGACATTGCCAGTTTTGATGCTGAACTAATGATGCTGAACAAATTTATATTACATACATTTATTGGCCATTTGGAAATGCCAATTTCTTTTGGGCCACATTTCCTTATTACTCATATATTTTAGACTTTTATCAGCATCCTTTGTCAAATATAAATATTGCAAATATCTTCCACCTTCTGTGCACTGTTTTCTCTGTCTCTTGATGGGTCTTTTTCATTAATAAAAGTTCTTCCTTTTTAATAAATCTAATTTTTCAACTCTGTTTGTTTTCGAATAGTACTTTTTGTGTCCTGTTTAGGAAATATTTGCCTACTCCAAGGTCTTGAAAATGTTTTTATATTTATTTACAGAAATTTTGTTATTTAACTCTATTTTTTTAGAGCTTTTTAAATTGTGGTAAAACATACATATGGTTTGCCATTTTAAGCATTTTTAAACATACAATTGTGTGGAATTAATTATATTCACAATGCTGCACAATGACTACCTCTACCTATTTCCTAAACTTTTTGTCATTCTAGATATAAACTCCATTACTTCTCAGTATCCCTCCCACTCTCCTGCCCCCGCTTTCTGAGTAGCCTCTAATGTACTTCTATCTCTGAATTTTTTCTTTATATTTTGTACTAATTGACCCATGATAATTGTACATATTTATAGAGTACAATATATGTTGGTACATTTATACCATGTGCAATGATCATATCACGGTATCCAGCATATTCATCACCTCAAACATCTGTCACCTCAAACCTCCCCTCTTTGTGTTCAGAACATTCAACAACCTCTCGTGTAGCTACATGAAGTTATACAGTAATTTGTTGTTGACTGTAGTCTCCCTACATTGCTGTAGAACACTAGATCTTCTTCTTCCTATCTTTTTACAATTTTGTATGCATTGATCACCCTCTCCCAATCTCCTCTCCTGCCTCCCCTTACTAGTTTCTAGTATCCACTAATCTACTCTCTACTTCCATGCAATCAACTTTTTTAGCTTCTACATATGAGTGAGGACATGTGGTATTTCTCTTTCTGTGGTTGCCTTATTTCACTTAATATGATTTTCTCCAAGCTCATCCATGTTGCTGCAAATGTCAGAATTTCACTCTTTTTTATAAGTAGTACTAGATTGTGGGTGTGTATAGATATAGATATAGATATAGATATAGATAGATATAGATATAGATATATACACACACACACACACACACACACACACACACCATGCTTCTTTATCCAGTCATCTGTTGATGAACATTTAGGTTGGTTCCAGATCCTGTCTATTTTGAATAGAGCTGCAATAAACACAGGAGTGCAGGCATCCCTTCAACTTGCTGATTTCCATTCCTTTGGAGATATACCAGTAGTAGGATTGCTGAATCATATGGTATTTCTACCTGCAGTTTTTTGAGAAACCTCCATCCTATTTTCCATAATGGCTGCACTAATTTACATTACCACCAATAATATGTAAGAGTTCCTGTTTCTCTGAATCCTTACCAGCATTTGTTATTTTCTGTCTTTTTTATAAAAGCCATTCTAACTGGGTTCAGATGATATCCCATTGCAGTTTTGATTTTTATTTCTCTGATGATTAGTGATTTTCTTATACCTGCTGGGCATTTGTATGTCTTCTTTTGAGAAATGTCTATTCAGCTCATTTGCCCATTCTTTAATCAGATTATTTGCTTTTTTACTATTGAGTTGTTTGGTTCTTTGTATATTCTGGATATTAATCCCTTGTTGGATGCATAGTTTGCAAATATTTTCTCCCATTCTTTAGGTTTTCTTTTTGCTGTGTTGACTATTTCTTTTGCTGTACAGAAACTTGTTAGTTTGAAATAATCCTATATGTTTATTTTTGCTTTTATTGCCTATGCTTTAGAGGTCTTACTTATAAAATCTTTGCCCAGTCCTATGTCCTGAAGTGTTCCCCCTGTGTTTTTTC
>NW_007734012.1:0-2787 GCF_000696425.1 Galeopterus variegatus | reverse complement strand
TTTTCTCCCATTCTTTAGGTTTTCTTTTTGCTGTGTTGACTATTTCTTTTGCTGTACAGAAACTTGTTAGTTTGAAATAATCCTATATGTTTATTTTTGCTTTTATTGCCTATGCTTTAGAGGTCTTACTTATAAAATCTTTGCCCAGTCCTATGTCCTGAAGTGTTCCCCCTGTGTTTTTTCCTACAAGTTTTATAGTTTCAGGTCTTACATGTAAGTCTTTAATCCATTTTGGGTTATTTTGGTACATGGTGAGAGATAGGAGTCTAATTTCATTCTTCTGCATATAGATCTTCAGTTTTCCGAGCATCATTTATTAAAGAGACTATCCTTTCCCCATTGTATGTTCTTTGCTCCTTTGTTGAAAGTCACTTGGCTGTAAGTACATAAATATATTTCTGAACTCTCTATTCTCTTCTGTTGGTCTATGTATCTGTTTCTCTGTCAGCACCATGATGTTTTGGTTACTATAGCCTGTAGAATATTTTGATATCAAGGAGTGTGATACCCCCTGCTTTGTTCGTTTTGCTCAGGATACTTTGGCTATTCTGAGTCTTTTGTTGTTTCATGCAAATTTTTGAATAGTTTTTTTTTTTCTATTTCTGTAAGGTATGTCTTTGGTAATTTGATGGGGATTGCACTGAATCTGATTGCGAATAGTTTTTTTTTTTTTTTTTCTATTTCTGTAAGGTATGTCATTGGTAATTTGATGGGGATTGCACTGAATCTGATTGCTTTGGGTAGTATGGTCACTTTGACAACATTAACTCTTCCAATCCATGAGCATGTCTTTCCATTTTTTGTGTGTGTTTAATTTCTTTATCAGTTTTTTATAGTTTCATTGTAGAGATCTTTCACATCTTTGGTTAAATTTATTCCTAGGTATTTTTTATTGTTGTTGCTATTGCAAATGGGATAGCTTTCTTGTTTCATTTTCTGCAAGTTTGTTCTCAGTGTATAGAAATGCTACTGATTTTTTGTATGTTGATTTTGTATCCTGCAACTTTACTGAATTTGTTTATCAGCTATAAGAAATTTTTGGTAGACACTTTAGGCTTCTCTCTATATAAATCAGTCACCTGCAAACAGAGACAATTTGATTTCCTCCTTTTCAGTTTGAATGCCCTTTATTTCTTTCTGTTGCCTAATTTCTCTGGCTAGGATTTCCAGTATGATGTTGAATAAAAGTGGTGAGAGTGGGCACCCCTGTCATATTCCATTCTGTATGATATTAGCTATGGGTTTGTCATATATAGCCTTTATTGCATTAAGATACTTTCCTTCTATACCTGATTTGTTGAGAGTTTTTATGAAGGGATGGTGAATTTTATTAAATGCCTTTTCTGCATTTATTGAGATGATCATATGGTTTTTTCTTTCATTCTTTTGATGTAATGTATTATGTTTATTGATTTGTATATATTGAACCATCCTTGCATCTCTGAAATAAATTCCACTTGATCATGGTGTATAGTCTTTCTGATGTGCTGTTGGATTTGGTTTGCTAGAATTTTATTGAGGATTTTTGCATCTGTGTTCATAAGGTATACCAGCCTGTAGTTTCCTTTTTTGTTATGTCCTTGCCTGGTTTTGGTGTCAGTATAATGCTGTCCTCATAGTATAAGTTTTGAAAAATTCCATTCACTTCAATTTTTTAAAATAGTTCAAGAAATATTAGTACTAGTTCTTCTTTAAATGTTTGGTAGAATTCAGCAGTAAAGCCATCTGTCCTGGGCTTTTCTTTGTTGGGAGACTTTTTATTACTCATTCAATGGCATTGCTTGTTACTGGTTTGTTTACATTTTCTATTTCTTCTTGTTTCAGTCTTGGTAGGTCATATGTGCCCAGGAATTTATCCATGTCCTCCAGGGTTTGTTTGTTTGTTTGTTTGTTTTTAAATGTTTTTGTCAATTTTATTTGTGTGTGTGTGTTGTTCTAATATATACATATACTGCACAATGATTCACATAAGATAGATAGCACAGTTTTATGCCCATTAGTCCACTCCTTCACCTCTCCCTCTTCCCCCTCCCCTCCAAGCCTCTGGAAACTGTTACTGTATTTTCTTCTAAAAGAACAACTTTTATTTTTTGAGTCCACATATGAGTTATACCATGTGGTATTTGTCTTTCTGTGCCTGACTTACTTCACTTAACATGATACTTCCAGTTCCATCCATGTTGCTGCAAATGATATTATTTCTTTTTATAGCTGAATAATATTTAAAGGCAGATAGTGGCTCATAATACTCTCTAGTGATCCTTTGTTTTTTGGTCATATCAGTTATAATGTCTCCTTTTGAATTTCTGATTTTACTTATTTGGATCTTTTTTTTTTTTTTTTGGTAGTCTAGCTAATGGTTCATCAATTTTATCTTTTAAAAAACCCATCTTTTCATTTGAGTGATTTTTATACTGTATTTTTAGTCTTAATTTCATTTATTACTGTTCTGACTTTTATTATTTCTTCTCTTCTACTTAATTCAGGTTAGCTTTGTTCTTGCTTTTCTAGTTCCTTGAGGTGCACTGTTATGTTGTTTATTTGAAATCTATTTTTTTGATGTAGGCATTCATCGCTATAAATATTCTTCTTAAATACTGCCTTGGCTGTATCACATAGGTCTTGGTATATTGTGTTTCTTTCCTCATTTGTTTCAAGAAATTTTTTGATTTCCTTCTTAACCTCTTCTTTGACCCATTGGTCTTTCAAGAGCATGTTGTTTAAGTTCCATGTATTTGTGCAGTTTCACAAATTCCTCCTGTTATCGTGATTGATTTTTTTACCCAT
>NW_007734011.1:99840-100812 GCF_000696425.1 Galeopterus variegatus | reverse complement strand
CCCTTTATCCTCACCTTGCCTGTGCTCAGTGCCCCCTTTCTACAAATTCCTCACATTTTTTCTCCCTTCTTTCCTTGCACTATGCTTGGGAGAAGTTTTGTGCTGAAACTGGCCTTTTCAGAAAACTACTTTTGTGTTTTCGTTTTCTTCTCCTAGCTCTTTTGGTTTTCCATCTGATCTTGCATTTTTAATCTCCTTCTTTCTACTGTTGTGTTCCACCTGAAATTCAGGTGTCCAGGCATGGCTGGGGCAGGTGCCACGTGGTCTGGGTGCATCCTGGTCCTATCACTGTCAGGTGTGCCCAGAGTGCCCATCACGTGCAGCCCCCATGCTGGAGGGTGGGGGCTGTCCCCACACCCTGGGCACCGCTCGCTCTCACAACGTGGTGAATCCTGCTGGATGGGGATGACCTGCGTCCACCACCGCTGCCTCCTAGGGCTGCTGCTCTTCTTCCTCACCTGTGAGCTTTCTGACCCTTTCAACATTGGGACGCTTTGATGATATGCCCAAAATGCTGTGACATACCTCGCTGGAAAAGGTGCAGCCTAACTCCCGTTCCTTTGAGTGTTGGCCAGACTTGGTGACATACTACTCATAAAGAGAATGCGCCAGAAGAGAGAGAGAGAAACTTCAAGGCCAGGTTGTAGGAGACATTGCTGTGAAAAAGCAGGACGGGCGTGGAGCCCCAGATCCCTGGGATGTGCACGTGAGCACCCTGCAGGCACCGCTTTCCCCAGATAGGGCACCCGGGCTCCTGACCATGCCAGGCCTGTGTGTGCTGTGTCTGCTTGAGTGGAGAAGGGCCATACCTGGTATTTGCCTGGGTTCTGCATCTTGACCTTGTCCACACCCAGTAGAAGCGACCAGGCCCGACCCCGCACTTGGGGGGGAATCCCCTTGTACACCCGGCTAGACATCTGTGGAGAGAAGAATGCTCTGGAGAGAGTCCACAGGGTAACTGTGGAGGGGGAA
>NW_007734011.1:91698-99330 GCF_000696425.1 Galeopterus variegatus | reverse complement strand
GGTTCCTCAGGAGAGGCTAAGTCTACCTAGAACTGGGCCTTTTGTCTTGTGGGTACAGACTTAATGGGGGTTGTGAACTGTGATCACCATGTCTTCCTCCCTCTGGGGCCAACAGGAGGCATCCCTGTCCCTGACCTACATGTGGCTCAAACTCTGGCATCAGATTCTCTCCCAGCAAGGTGACCTTTGCAGGGATGTGCAGGAAAGCTGGTGACCCAGGCCTGTGACCCTTCGGCATCAGGACAGGGTGGCGCCCAGCAGCTGAGAGGCAGGTGGTGCAAGGGGTCATGTGTGAACACCACTCACCCTCCCTCTGCAGAGGGTGGGCACAGGGGCCTCCACTCCCCTCATTACCTTTTGGCTGCTTTTATATTTATCCCAATGTTGAAACATCTTCAGCCATTTGTGGCACCGGGAAATTTCCTTCTGAGTTTGCTGAAAACGGGCAATTTCCTTCTTTGTTTGCTGTAAAATGAGAGATGATGGATTAGCTGAGCTGCCGTGCTTTTGGAGTGGCCCATGGATGCCGCGTCACTGTTGTGCTTGGGGTCCTAATGGGACAGAACTGGAAAGTGCCAAACAAGGTGCAGAGCCTGGGGCTGAGACCGTCTGACTGGGTGAGCATGAGTGGCCTGACCTGGTGAATACAGGACATGGTGTCCTCAGGCCACTAACCCCCATGACTGGATGGGGTCCCAGCCTCAATGTGGGGTCCTGCTGGCCAGTGGCAGTCACTCCTGAGCTGCATGTGCAAATCTGGGATGGGCACATTTGGTAATTAGCCCCTTGGATGGAGTCCTGCGATCAGGAGCTCAGAATCTCAGCCCATCCTGGTGACTATGTGTCCTTCCTATGGACACCTGCCCGTGGCTACAAGCAGGCCAGGTTTGCCTAATAGGTGACCAACCAAGCCCTGGCAGAGAGAACAGCTCTTACCTTCACCTCCTGGGTGGTGACGCGGGGAAGCTCCTTCTCACTAAAAGGCAATGGAGTCAGAGCTGAGGACTTGCTGCAGGCCAGGATCCATCCCCTTCCCTGAGCGGACCCCAAGGAAGGATGGGCTCCCTTCCCATCCACCTGCAAGTTGCAGCCCAGGAGACCACATAGGAAAGGGAGGACAGGGCCTTTTTGCTGGCTGCCAGCCAGGATGGTCTGAGACACAAAAGCAAAGGAGCAGCAGGGCCAGCCAGGGATGCTCGGGGGCCGTGGGGGCTGGGGGTGCAGCGTGCACCTGCCCCTCCTTGGCTGCAGGCAGAGCCCTCTGGGAGAGGTGAGAGAGTCCAGAGCTGCTAAGAACAGCACTGCCTGAGGGTCAGTTGGCTGGTCTCTGACAGCTGCCCCCAAGGAAGTTACCCCATCACCTTCATGGGGTCCAAGGGGTCTGGATTGAGACCTTCCAAGTGTGTCAAGAGTGCACCCTCGAGCTGTCCCATGTGTCACCCCACCCCGGCCAAGCTCTGATCATCCAACACCCCTTGCCCGTGTCTGCACACTGGCCGACGGTCATGCCCGTTCCTTGACTTCACCCCATCCCGTCTGGCCCACAGACCCTGCCGTCACCACAGCCACATTGACCCTGCCCTTTCCCTTGCCCTGTGAGATCCTCTGAATGTGGCCCCTCAGTCCCCCAATCAGCCCAAACTCCTGCCTTGTGCCTGCTCTACCTGTGCTGGGAGACACCACTGGGCCAGCCATGAACGGTGACTGAGGGCCCTGCAGGTGGCCGGGATTGCCCTGGGCCAGATCTCCAGCCTCAGCTGGCTCTTGGGGACATCAGTGCTGTGTCCTCCTCCCTCCCCCTGCAGTGGCTTTCCTCCTCATGCCTTCCTGCCCTGTCTGGGCCCATGGCATCCTCTCCCCGCCCGCGGTGTTCCCGAACAAGCAGACGGCGGAGTCTCCAGTGCGCACTGCAGGCCTTGGAGGTACCGAGGCCCCTGAGGCTCAGGGGTCCCAGGTGGAGCTGCTGTCCCTGGCCCCACCTCATCCAGCCTGTCCACCCCCAGTGCCTTCACTCTATCCCCAGGCTCACTCAGTCAGATGCATCCCCAAGTCAACAGCCCAGCTCCCCCAGGCTGCTTCCTTCTCTGCATCCTGTGACCTCAGGAAAGATAGACTCCAGGCTGGCCTGCTCCTCACCAGGCCTCACATGACCTCCCAGCACCAGAACAATGGTTCAGGTGGCCTTCATCTGCCACCCCTGCCTGCCTCCATGGCCTTCCCCCTTCCATTCCTGGGCTGGGGCCCTGTCCCTGCCCCTCATCTCACTACATGGCCACATTCTTCCGTACACTTTGTGACTCTTTGTGCCCTTCTGATCCTGGCGGAACCTGATGGACAACTGTCCACAGGCTGGACCAAGTGTCCTTGTGCCCTCTGGCCCCACCCTGCTGAGCTGACAGCAGGACAGGCTCCTTCTGGGGAAAGGACTCAGCCATCAGGTTGCCTCTTTCTTTTGCAGACATAAAGGCCACACTTCTGAGCCCCCAAGGCCCTGGCCCAACCACAGCTTGGTACCTGCCCTCTCCCCAGAGCTGCCTGGATGAGCCACGGAACTGCAGCCATATGCTGACTGGGGTGGACCTTCAGGGGAGCAAGGCACTCATACCCACCCTGGGAATAAGGTCAGCACAAGCCTGGGAGACACGCCCTGCCTGATGCTGGCCTTTTCAAGGATAGATCCTGATGGAGTATGGATCTTTTGTCCCCTCCAAAACTCAGGTGTAAATTTGATCTCCGGGCCAGCTGGTGGCTCACTCGGGAGAGTGTGGTGCTGATAACACCAAGGCCCTGGGTTTGGATCCCATATAGGGATGGCCGGTTCACTCACTTTGGAGAGTGTGGTGCTGACAACACCAAGACAAGGGTTAAGATCCCCTTACCGATCATCTTTAAAAAAAAAAAAAGAAAGAAAGGAAATTTGATCTCCAATGTGGCAGTGTTGGAAACTGATTGAGTCATGGGGGTGGATCCCTCATGAATGGATTAATGCTCTCCCTGGAGGAGGGGGGAGTAATGAGTGAGTTCTTGCTCGATTAGTTCCCACGAGTGCTGGTTGTTTACAGGACCCTGTCACCTCCTCTCTCTCTCTCTCTTGCTTCCTCTCTCGCCATGTGATCTGCTTGTACCCGCCAGCTACCTGCCACTTTCCATCATGAGTAGAAGCAGCCTGAGGCCTGTGCCAGATGCAGCTGTCCCAGAATCATAAGCCAAGTAAACCTCTTTTCTTTATAAATTACCCATTCTCAGGCATTTCTGTTATAGCAACACAAACAAACTGAAACAGAGCCCAACCCCGAGATGAGATGGGGGATGTCAGAGAACTCACTGCAGAAACCCGAGCCGGTCGATGCGTCTGTAGATTTTGAACTCCTCATCCCAGTTTTTCACCAGTGTCCCAGCTCGGTGTCCCTGCAACCCCGAGAAGGCCTGGAGTGAGGGGGCCATGGTGATGGGTTGGGGGCATGGGAGGCTTTGGATGTCTCCTCCCTCCCCTGTGTCCCCAGGGAGCCCAGGCCCCTTTGACCTCAGGGACAGCAGGAGAGGCCAGAACTTGCCTGCCTCAAGGTAGCAGCCAACCCTTTACCTGCTGGTACTTCTCTATGATGTCTATCACCTCCTGGGCCCACATGGTCTCTATACCCGTCTTCATGTTTAGTCTGCAAGACAAAAGTAATCCAGAGCTAGCACTGACCCTGAGAGCTTCAGAGAGTACCCCTAACTGCTCAGGTCAGGGATCCAAAATTCCACCAGCAACACCCCCACCCTCCACCCCCACCCCGCAGTACAAAGGGACCAGACTCTGTCTCCACCCCACGGTGGTCTCGGGGCTTTCTTCCCCTGGCCAAGGTTAAGCTCCTGCCTGAGGACCTGAGAACCAGGGGCCTGGGAGGTGAGGCCTGTTGTCCCCAAGGTCCCTGCACAGACACACACATGTGTTACCTGCTCAGCACGAAGGGCCCCGATGGGCCGTTCTGGGCACCAGGAAGCAGAACGTGATTTAGAGACCACAGGTCTCTATACAATTAGCCTCCCAGATGATCTCAGGAAACACACAGTCGTCCAATTCTTTAGAGGCAAAAAGAAATCTCATGACTGCTGAATTCTACTTAAATCTTAGTTCTGGGTTTGAGCAAAAGGGTGACCTATGTGACTTTGAAGCCCCTCTCTGTGCTTGTTGAGGCCATGCCTTAGGCAAGAGGGACACTGGAGTTTACAGTTCTGAGTGTGGCAGTATCAGAAGAGGCTCCGTCTTTTTCCCAGGCACAGATGAGAAACTAGTGAGCTCTGGGGACATGTCCTGGAGCACAGTCAGAGACATGGTCCCACCTTGGAGGTGGTCCCAAGGGAATACCCATGAGGGGAGGGGCGGATGGTCCCAAGGGAATACCCGTGAGGGGAGGGGTGGATGAGGCCTCTAGAGGACGAGACAGGGGGCAGGACACAGAGGGTGAGCCCCTTTCCCCACACCCTGGCCTGCAGGGGAGACACTTGTCACCTGCCTGGCCTCCCTCAGTGGTTCCTTCCCTGTCCACNTGCAGTGGCTTTCCTCCTCATGCCTTCCTGCCCTGTCTTGGCCCATGGCATCCTCTCCCCGACCGCGGTGTTCCCGAGCAAGCAGAGAGCGGAGTCTCCAGTGCACACTGCAGGCCGTGGAGGTACCGAGGACCCTGAGGCTCAGGGGTCCCAGGTGGAGCTGCTGTCCCTGGCCCCACCTCATCCAGCCTGTCCACCCCCAGTGCCTTCACTCTATCCCCAGGCTCGCTCAGTCAGATGCATCCCCGAGTCACCTGTCACATCTGGTCCCCTGCAGCCCAGCTCCCCCAGGCTGCTTCCCTCTCTCCATGCTGTGACCTCAGGAAAGACAGATTCCAGTCTGCCTCCTCCCCACCAGGCCTCACATGACCTCCCAGCACCAGACCAACGGGTCAGGTGGCCTTCATCTGCCACCCCTGCCTGCCTCCATGGCCTTTCTCCTTCCATTCCTGGGCTGGGGCCCTGTCCCTGCCCCTCCTCTCACTACATGGCCACATTCTTCCATACATTTTGTGACTCTTTGTGCCCCTCTGATCCTGGCGGGACCTGATGGACAACTGTGCACAGGCTGGACCAAGTGCCCTCGTGCCCTCTGGCCCCACCCTGCTGAGCTGACAGCAGGACAGGCTCCTTCTGGGGACAGGGCTCAGCCCTTAGGTTGCCTCTTTCTTTTGCAGACATCAAGGCCACACTTCTGAGCGCCAAGGGCCTGGCCCAACCACAGCTTGGTACCCGCCCTATCCCCAGAGCTGCCTGGATGAGCCACGGAACTGCAGCCATGTGCTGACCGGGGTGGACCTCTAGCAGAGCAAGGGACTTGTACCCACCCTGGGAATAAGGTAAGCACAAGCCTGGAAGGCATGCCCTGCCTCATGCTGGCCTTTTGAAGGATGGATCCTGATGGAGTTTGGATGTGTTATCCCCTCCAAAACTCATGTGTAAATTTGATCTCTGGGCCAGCTGGTGGCTCACTCGGAGAGTGTGGTCCTGATAACACCAAGACCATGGGTTTGGATCCCATATAGGGATGGCCGGTTAACTCACTTTGAAGAGTGTGGTGCTGACAACACAAAGTCAAGGGTTAAGATGCCCTTACCAGTCATCTTTAAAAAAAACAAGAAAAAAGGAAAGAAATTTGATCTCCAATGTGGCAGTGTTGGAAACTGATTGAGTCATGGGGGTGGATCCCTCATGAATGGATTAATGCTCTCCCTGGGGGAGGGGGGAGTAATGAGTGAGTTCTTGCTCGATTAGTTCCCACAAGTGCTGGTTGTTTATAGGACCCTGTCACCTCCTCTCTCTCTCTCTCTCTCTTGCTTCCTCTCTCGCCATGTGATCTGCTTCTACCCACTGGCTGCCTGCCACTTTCCACCATGAGTAGAAGCAACCTGAGGCCTGTGCCAGATGCAGCTGTCCCAGAATCGTAAGCCAAACAAACCAATTTTCCTTATAAATTACCCAGTCTCAGGTATTTCTGTTATAGCAACACAAACAAACCGAAACAAAGCCCAACCCCGAGATGAGATGGGGGATGTCAGAGAACTCACTGCAGCAACCCGAGCCGGTCGATGCGTCTGTAGATTTTGAACTCCTCATCCCAGTTTTTCACCAGTGTCCCAGCTTGGTGTCCCTGCAACCCCGAGAGGGCATGGAATGAGGGGGCCATGGTGATGGGTTGGGGGCATGGGTGGCTTTGGATGGCTCCTCCCTCACATGTGTCCCCAGGGAGCCCAGGCCCCTCTGACCTCAGGCACAGCAGGAGAGGCCAGGACTTGCCTGCCTCAAGGGAGCAGCCAACCGTTTACCTGCTGGTACTTCTCTATGATGTCTATCACCTCCTGGGCCCACAGGGTCTTTATACCCGTCTTCATGTTTAATCTGCAAGACAAAAGTAATCCAAAGCTAGCACTGACCCTGAGAGCTTCAGAGAGTACCCCTAACTGCTCAGGTTGGGGATCCAAAATTCCACCAGCAACACCCCCACCATCCACCCCCACCCCCCAGTACAAAGGGACCAGACTCTGTCTCCACCCCACAGTGGTCTCGGGGGTTTCTTCCTCTGGCCAAGGTTAAGCTCCTGCCTGAGGACCTGAGAACCAGGGACCTGGAAGGTGAGGCCTGTTGTCCCCAAGGTCCCTGCACAGACACACATGTGTGTTACCTGCTCAGCACGAAGGGCCCCGATGGGCCGTTCTGGGCACCAGGAAGCAGAACGTGATTTAGAGACCACAGGTCTCTATACAATTAGCCTCCCAGATGATCTCAGGAAACACACAGTCGTCCAATTCTTTAGAGGCAAAAAGAAATCTCAGGACTGCTGCATTCTACTTAAATCTTAGCACCAGCCTAGCAAGAATGTTCTGGGTTTGGGCAAAAGGGTGACCTATGTGACTTTGAAGTAGCCTCAGTGCTTGTTGAGGCCATGCCTTAGGCAAGAGGGACACTGGAGTTTACAGTTCTGGAGTGAGGGGGCCATGGTGATGGGTTGGGGGCATGGGTGGCTTTGGATGGCTCCTCCCTCGCATGTGTCCCCAGGGAGCTCAGGCCCCTCTGACCTCAGGGACAGCAGGAGAGGCCAGGACTTGCCTGCCTCAAGGGAGCAGCCAACCCTTTACCTGCTGGTACTTCTCTATGATGTCTATCACCTCCTGGGCCCACAGGGTCTCCATACCAGTCTTCATGTTTAATCTGTAAGACAAAAGTAATCCAAAGCTAGCACTGACCCTGAGAGCTTCAGAGAGTACCTCAAACTGCTCAGATTGGGGATCCAAAATTCCACCAGCAACACCCCCACCCTCCACCCCCACCCCCCAGTACAAAGGGACCAGACTCTGTCTCCACCCCACAGTGGTCTCGGGGGTTTCTTCCCCTGGCCAAGGTTAAGCTCCTGCCTGACGACCTGAGAACCAGGGACCCGGAAGGTGAGGCCTGTTGTCCCCAAGGTCCCTGCACAGACACACACATGTGTTACCTGCTCAGCACGAAGGGCCCTGATGGGCCGTTCTGGGCACCAGGAAGCAGAATGTGATTTAGAGACTACAGGTCTCTATACAATTAGCCTCCCAGATGATCTCAGGAAACACACAGTCGTCCAGTTCT
>NW_007734011.1:90335-91112 GCF_000696425.1 Galeopterus variegatus | reverse complement strand
CCTGAGGCAAGAGGGACACTGGAGTTTACAGTTCTGAGCGTGGCAGTATCAGAAGGGGCTCCATCTTTTCCCAGGCACAGATGAGAAACTAGTGAGCTCTGGGGACGTGTCCTGGAGCACAGTCAGAGACATGGTCCCACCTTGGAGGCGGTCCCAAGGGAACACCCATGAGGGGAGGGGCAGATGAGGCCTCTAGAGGACGAGACAGAGGGCAGGACACAGAGGGTGAGCCCCTTTCCCCACACCCTGTCCCACAGGGCAGACACTTGTCACCTGCCTGGCCTCCCTCAGTGGTTCCTTCCCTGTCCACGACTGCCCCAAGACAGAGGGCTCCCCACCTTGCTCCCGGCCTAGGGACCTCACAATTGGGTGGGCCTTACATAGGCCGTGAGTGATGCTCTATGAGGTCAGAGGTGACCAGATGCCCACCTGGGGTGACCCATCTCCCATCACAGACCAGGGCGCAGGCCGCCCCTCCACCCCCACTCTCCATCTTTACAGCCCACGGAGACCCCACCTCAGTGGCTCTTCCAGGGGCAGGCTCTGCCCTATCACGGTTTGGAATCTCAGGAAGAACCTGAATCTAGGGAGGGAGGCTGCAGAGGCCAGAAGTTGTGTCTAACATGACACAGGGCAGGGCGGAGAGCACAGCCAAGGGTCACCTCTGGGTCCCAGGCCCAGTTACCTCCTGTCTGACGCCAGGCTTCTCACCTGCTAAATGGACACATTAGCCTTAACCCCACAGAGTGTCTGTGAGGATGAATGGGACAACTGTAT
>NW_007734011.1:88161-88572 GCF_000696425.1 Galeopterus variegatus | reverse complement strand
CCTCCACCCTCTTATCTGTCCACCTGTGTGGGTGCGTGTGTGTTTGTGCATGTGAGCGTGCCCATGTGCGTGCATGAACACACTTGTGCCCACTTCTGTGCCAGGTCTTGGTGCTCTTCTCAAGTGTGCAGGCAGGTCTTCATCACTGTCACCCCCAGGGCACATGGCTCTGATCACAGAGGCCACGGGTGCTGTCCCATCTTTGCTGTGCCCACCTGGGGCAGGCTCTAGGGTGCAGAAGGGGGACGGTGGAGGGGTCATGTGTGACGAACCTGCCCTGCCTGGCAGGTTAGTAATCACCACTTTTCTCCCAGCAGTTCTCAGGGGTGCTGTGACTAGTCCCCCCCCACCCACAGATGGAGGCAACGAGTCCTCAGTCACACCCCCAGCACCAAGTCCCAGGGTGGCCAG
>NW_007734011.1:85192-87089 GCF_000696425.1 Galeopterus variegatus | reverse complement strand
GCTCCCACTCAGCCACACAACAACCACCTACATTTTAACTGAGGGATAAATCGTTAAAGAAACGGGTTTTATCTGTACCATGCATGGAACATGGTTCAAACTTCAAAAAGAAGGAAAACCTGTCCTTTGCAACAACATGGATCAACCTTGGGGACATCATGTTAAGTGATATCAGGCAGTCACAAAATGACAAATACTGTAGGATTCCACCGACATGGGCCTAAACTAGTCACACTCATCAAAGCGAGTGGAATGGTGGTCTTTAGGGGTAGGGGAGGGGTCAAGAGGGAGCTGCTGTGGAGAAGGTATGACATTTTGATTATGGTAGAGGAGTAGGTTCTAGAGATCTGCTGCACAGCGTCCTGCCTGTATTTAATGCTGACCTGTACATTTAAACATTTCTACTAACACTGGGAGATCCATACGTGAGTGTGCATGTGTGTGTGAGCATGCATGTGTGTGCTTTTGTGTGTATTTATCAGGTCTATTTTTCTTTGAGTTGTATTTCATTACATGATGTATCACAGTATTTTATCCATTCATTTCTTAAAACATGTTTAGGTTGCTTCTAGGTTTGCCTATTACGACTGAGGACTCTACAAGCATTTGTGTACAGGTGTCTGTGTGGGCATAAACTTTTCTTTTTCATTTATTTTGGTTTTTTTGCAGCTTGGGATTTACTTAACTTTTTGCATATGTGCAAAGTCTGAAGTCACTTAGCTTTGTTGGGAAATTGGGTTTATTCATCTCATTTTACAGTGGGGGTTGGGGTCGGTGCCACGGCTCAGCATCTGCTCCCTGGCCCTGTGGACAGGGGGTCAGAGTGGACCCCAAGCATCGCCCTCTCGTCCTGGTGCACCTGCCCAAGCTTTTCTTTTCTTTTCTTGTTTAGGGTAAAGACCAGGGGTGTGATGGCTGAGACCTACGGTGAGCCTGAGCTGACCTTTATATAAAAAACTTAAAGTTCTTTCCAGCGTGGCTGTGCCATGTCTCTTTCCCACCAGTGATGTCTTAGAATTTCTGTCGCTCCACATCCCTGTCAGCCCTTGAGATTTTCATTCACTTTTATTTAGACATTCTAATAGGTGTGCGGTGGGATTTGATTGTGGTTTCAGTTTGCCTGACAGTGCTGAGCATCTTGTCATGGCTTTATTTAAAAATTCCATTTTATTTGTACTTGTTTTTGTGGGGTTCAGTGTGCTGTTTCCATACATGTACATGCTGCAGAATGAGTGGCTTCGAGTAGACAGCAGTTTTGTACCCATTAGTCTACACCTCCTCCTCCCCACCTCCCTCCCCTCCCAGCCTCTGGTAAACATTACTCTGCTTTTATGAGAACCACTTTTTTATTTCTCTTTGCTTACCCATATGGGTGAGACTGATACAGGAGTTGCTCAGTTACCTGGGGTCGGGTTTCAGGACATGCCTGTGAGTTTCCTGCCACTCCCTGAGGTCTCAGGCCCCCTCCTCTGAGTTCTCCCCTGGGGGAAAGTTACTGTTGCCAGTTAGACCTGTTTTCAGCACCAACACAGGGAAAATGTGACCACAAGGGGCTGGCTTTTGCAATCCAGTGGCTGGGGGTGCTCAATAGAGAACACAGAACATTCTTGCATATGCCTGATGCATACAACCAGGAACTAAACCTGAACTGAATACTCATTAGAGAAACTATAAAAGCCAAATCCCAGTGAAGGCAGCGTAATTGCTCACTTTCCTGCAGGCACTCGCACTTGGCTGGCTGAGGTCTGCATTATGTTACTTTGTATCTAACTTACTCTCAGCAAGCTGCTGCTCACTCTCTTGAGCAGCCTGCACTCTGTACTGACCTTTAAGCACATTTTTGTTGTTGTTTAGTTTAGTTGTTTAGACTTGATATCTGCACTGAACTTTTGTGTTA
>NW_007734011.1:49254-84974 GCF_000696425.1 Galeopterus variegatus | reverse complement strand
TTATATCAAACTAAAGAGCTTCTGCACAGTAAAAGAAACAATTAACTGAGTTAAAAGACAACCAACAGAGTGGGAGAAAATATTTGCAAAATATACATCTGACAAAGGATTAATATCCAGAATATACAAGGAACTCAAACAACTTTACAAGAAAAAAACAAGCAACCCAAGTAAAAAATGGGCAAAAGAGCTAAGTAGGCATTTCTCTAAGGAAGATATACAAATGGCCAACAGACACATGAAAAAATGCTCAACATCACTCAGTATCTGGGAAATGTATATTTACATTTCTTTTGAGTAAATACTGAAGATTATAATTGTTAGGTTATATTCTAAGTATATGATCGATTTTCTAAGACATTTTCAAGCAGTCTTCCAAAGTAGTTGGACAACATTATACCTCTTCTCAGCTATGAGTGAGAGCTCTAGTCAGTCCATATCCCCATCACAGTTTGGTAATGCAAGTTTTTGTTTGTTTTCTCTTTCTTTCTGTTTCTTTTATTATCCATTTCAGTGTGAATATGTAATAGTACATTATTTCCCTGATGAATAGTGAGTTTAATATCTTTTTATATGTTTATCAACTGCTCTTATGTCTTCTGTCATATAGCTATAACAATACTTTTTTTTTGATTTGATTGTCTTCATATTATTGTCATGTTGTTATTACTTATATATTTTGCATAAAAGTCCATATTCAGATACATGTATTATCTGTTTCTTGCTTTTAATTTTCTAAATGGTGCCTTTTGGAGATCAGTTTCTAATTAAGATAAAAAGTAATTTATCAGTATTGTTTAGTTATATCATGTGTATATCTTAAGAAACCTTATTAGACTACATCAATATATTGAAAATTTTCTTCAGTGTTTTTTTTTTCCCCAGAAGTTTAATAGTTTTACTTTTATACTTAGATTTAAGATCCATTTTGGGGCCGGCCCGGTTGCGCACTGGATAGTGCGCCGCTTGGGAAGTGCGGCGGCGCTCCCGCCCGAGGGTTCGGATCCCACATACAGACCGGTTCCCGCTCACTGGCTGAGCGAGGCGCGGGAGCAACGCCGAGGGTTGCGATCCCGTTGCTGGTCCTGGTCCGGTGCGGGGGCGACACTGAGGGTTGCAATCCGTTGCCGGACACGGAAAAAGACAAAAAAAAAAAAAAGATCCATTTTAAGTTTTTTGTTTGTTTAGGTGTTTGGTAGAACACCAGATTTTTCTGTTTTCTTTTTTCTTTAATTCAAGTATAATTTTTTAAAAAGTTTTACTTTAACTGTGAAATGATAAAATCATCAGTTTGCTGCTTAATATAATAAGGGCCTGCATTTATAATTTTGTATCCCCTAATTTTATGACCCTACCTTTCACAGTGTCCTAGCTAACAAAAGAAAAAAGAGATAAGTGGAAAAATTTAAGCACTATGATTGCTGTGGTGGTATTTTGAAATGTGTAGTTATCCCTTATTTTCCGATTGATATATGTTGTAACAACAACAGAAACAACCACAGCAATTACTATTGTCATTTTCAGAATGACAGATGCTATACATCTGCTCATTAGATGATAGAATTATTTTACTTGCCCCATGTTTATCAACTAGTAAATAATGGGCTCAGATTATGAACACAGGCCCTTTGACTTTCAGGCCTGTTCACTTCATTACTACACATACTGTCTCCCTCAAGCAAAGAGAGAGGCATTTGGTCCAAGAGCCACAAACCCGCTAACAGCTAGTATATCTATACAATGAATGTTTTTGGTGCTGTTTTATTTCAGTAGGAATATTGATATTCAGAAGATGTTATGTAGGAACCCCGTTTGGTCCAAGAGCCACAAACCCGCTAACAGCTAGTATATCTATACAATGAATGCTTTTGGTGCTGTTTTATTTCAGTAGGAATATTGATATTCAGAAGATGTTATGTAGGAACCCAGTTTCCTGAATAACATTTACAAAACTTCCAAGGGTGTAGAAATAATGTATCTCTGTTGCTGCTGGCAGAACTTAGCTGCTGGTTAATAAAGATTGCTCCAGTGAAACAGGGTCTGCTTTCTCCAGGTTTCCACTCAACCACTTCCATCATTTTTATCAGCTCCTGTACATTTCTAAGTTTGTGAGCATCACCTTAGAAAAATTGGCTTAAAGATCATTAAGATGTTCAAACTAAAGAGTACACACTTAAAAATATTTAAAATAATCATAATTATGGCTGAAATATTTTATATACAATAATTTCCTCATTTGATATTAAACTTTACAAATGTTTAATTAACAAAAATATTATTTAGGTAAATTTACCCAGAGTTAAATTATTACATATAAACCAAGCAGATAACTAAATCATGTATCTTTAATATAAAGCACCCTCCTCCAAATAGAGAATAGCAGTGGAGTCCCTTTAGACACCATGTTTTTCTTTCCGTCCTACAGAAACTGACCAGAGTAAAATGGCAGTGGGAAACCATTCTGCAGTGACGGAGTTCATCTTGGCTGGGCTCTCAGATCAGCCAAAGCTTCAGCTGCCACTTTTCCTCCTCCTCTTAGGAATCTGTGTGGTCACAGGTGGGTAACCTGGGCTTGATCACACTGATTAAGCTCAGTTCTTACTTGCGCGCCCCCATGTACTATTTCCTCATCAGTCTGTCCTTCATCAATCTCTGCCATTCCACTGTCATTACTCCCAAAATGTTGGTGAACACTGTGAAAGATACCACCATCTCCTACCCTGAATGTATGACTCAGCTATATTTCTTCAGCATTTTTGCTATTGCAGAGCGTCATATGTTGGCTGCAATGGCATATGACCACTATGTTTTCATCTGTAACCCCTTGCTTTACAATGTCATCATGTCCTATCACCTCTGCTTCTGGCTCACAGTGAGAGTTTATATTTTGGGTATCATTGGATATACAATTCATACAAGTTTTCTGTCCAGACTCCTTTTGTGCAAGACCAGTATGATTAATCATTTTTTCTGTGATCTCTTTCTACTCTTAGAGCTGTCCTGCTCCTGCACTTAACATCAATGAGTTATTGGTTCTGGTCTTTAGTGCGTTTAACATTCTGACTCCAGTACTAACTGTCCTTGATTTCTACATCTTCATCACTGTCAGCATCCTCTGCGTTCGCTCCACTGACAGTAGGTCCAAAAGCATTCAGCACTTGAAGCTCCCACATCTCAGCAGTTGCTGTCTTCTTCAGATCTGCAGCATTCATGTACCTGCAGCCATCATCTATTAGCTCTGTGGACCACGGGAAAGTGTCCACTGTGTTTTATACTACTCTGTGCCCATGGCGAACCCCCTGTTCTACAGCCTGAGGAATAAGGATGTCAAATTTGCCCTGAAGAAACTTCTGGATAGGAGCATATGTTCATGAATAGAATCAATGTGATGTTGTCATCGCAAAAACAGGCCTCTAATTTGCCTAGATATGTAATTTGTGAGAATCAGTGTTCAGGTTTGGAAATTCAGTGATGCTTTTCTATGTAACATATCTCAAAAATTTCCACTCCAGTCCACTCCCTCTGAACTTATATTGCAATGACTCTGTCTGGATAAATACTAAGAGTAAAATTTTAAAAACTATTGCAGCTTAAAAGAGTTCTAGTTTTATTTTTTAATAATAATATAAACAACAATAAAAACATGATGATGATGTTGATGAAGATGTTAGTGGTAACATATATTACTGAGATTTTATGAAATATGAAGCACTATGCTCAGCACTTTAAGTGAATTACTTAATATTTACAATATTCCCTCAGGGCAAGCCTTAATATTATTCCCCTTTTAAAGGTGGAAAATTTGAAGCTTATTTAGTTTGAGTAAATGATCAGGGTCCCAAACATAATGAACGATTGAGCATTAAAAGTTTGGCTCCCAGACCTGTGATACTACTCAAAGTGATACTTGGTTCAGGTAACTGTGGGTAGGTCTACGGACTATTGAGAATTCCCTTCGACACATCAAGTGTCCCCTGCTCTCTACATGACTGTGTTGCCTTCTACTGGATATCTTCCATACTATTTTCAATTTTATTTCATTTGATGTGATAAAAATAGCCAAAATATTTCAAATTTGTGATGATCAAGAAAAAAAAAAATAGAGCAGAAAAAGAGATTCTAGTCTCATTATGAAGATTCAAATCATTATACTTGATAGCAACAATTTATGAAAAGCAGCCTAAACAAGATTGTACAGTATTTTCTTTATACCAGTATGCTATGGCTCTTTATGAGGCAGCTGCTCATGATAGTTGAAAACCCTGCTAAGTTGTATTATTTCCATGCAATTCATGTTCTTTGGCCCATAATTTACAAACAGTCGTTTTATGTCAATTTTCTTTTAAAAGTCTCTGCTCTCATGTTCTTGCTTTTCCCTTTCTGGGAATTTAACATCTTATAACTGAATTACATAAAATTTGGAGTTCTCTACTGCCTTTCATCTCTGCCAAATCAATATTTGCCAGATCAATATTTTTTGGAAGTTGTTCTGCATTATTCAACTGATATAACAAGTTTCAGTGTTCATTATGGTTTTCAGATATAGAAAAAATATATCTCTTTACCACCCCTACACTCTATTATTCATTTATTCATTGCATTCAGGCATTTATTCTCAAAATCCTCTTATATTGTTTGAATTAATTTCCATCAGTCATATAAAGGGGAAATGGCTACAATTACAACTTTTGTCTGTGGCATGATTCCTAGTTCAGTGCTCTGTTCAACAGGCTGTCATATATGCAAATAGACTAACATGAGACAAATAAAAAGAGTGCTTTTGGGTAGACCCTTGAATCACCAAACCTTGAGCTCATACAGAAAATACAGACTAATTAAAAGGCAGTAGTCTTATTAAGAAAAGGGAAAAATCCCTTTTCTCAGAAAGGGAGACCCAGAAAAACATTTCATACCTAGGGTAATAAAATCAAGCTACAAGGATAGAACAGTAGGCAGAAACAGTTTTTGGGGCCGAGCCCGTGGTGCACTCGGGAGAGTGTGGTGCTGGGAGCGCAGCAGCGCTCCCGCTGCGGGTTCGGATCCTATATAGGGATGACCGGTGCGCTCACAGCGCTCACTGGCTGAGTGCGGTGTGGCCAGTCTCAAAAAGGACAAAAAAAAAAAAAAGAAACAGTTTTTGAACCATCTTGGGGTCACTATAAGACATCACTTTTTGTCTTAATAAGCAGTTCTAAGTTTTTTTAGCTGGAAAGTGACACATAGTTTTGCATGCTGATTTTATCACACTACATTGGTATGGAAGATGGATGAACTTGAAGGGAAATGTTAGACCACTGGAGAAATGTCAACTGTAATTGCTTCTTTTCTCAAGACTTAGTTTCCCTGAGAAAGGGAAATTTTGGGGGAGTATTTGTCTCTATGTTGTTTGGTACCTGGCATATCTAAATTCAGGACATAGCTTTGTGGCACAGCCATCAAAATAGCTCAAGAGACTGTGAAAGGTGAGAATGAAGGCTTCCCTGAAGCTCGAGAAACATAAACTGAAAGGCATAATAGTGGATGCTGACTTGGAATGAAGACCAGCTTCAAAAGCGGCTCCGAGACTAGACTGAGAAATGTGCCCTGGCTTCTCAGCACTAAAGACAGCAGAATGTTGGGCACCTGCAATTCCAGACACCAACATTAGTGCCATTCACCCCCAAGTCAAAGAGGAAGCTGCAAAAAACAAATTTGGCACTGAGGTTTCCAGGTAGAAGGAAGGTGAATGTGTTCATCTCTCACTTGTGCTTGGAGACTATGAGGTCCAGAAGTAATTGCTGTAAGAATTCAGTCAAACATTCTTCTTAATGCATTTATTCATTCATTCTTAAAATATTTTTAAGCTCATATGATGTGCAAGATACTGTACTGATTACCTGGAATATGGGAGAGAATAATTTTGAGTTGGTCCATAATTTAGGTTATAGTCCAGCATACATTCTAAAATTGTACTGTTTTAGAAAGTATAGGTGGCTTCTGAGACTGTATCCAGAAGGTCCAATTTATTCTAAGGAATTACAAATGTTTTCCTGATGCTGTGAACTATATATGAGACTGGGAAGAAATGAAATTTCACCAGGCAATTGAGAGATGGTGTTAGTAATATTATTTCATGTGAAAGGAAGTAGAAATAAAAAGTTCAGGTAGCTATGAAAATGTGATGTATTCCAGACACTGAAAGAAAACAAATGTAAACTAGGTCTGAAGAGTGATGAGAGGTAGTATGAATATTCATACTTTTTATCTTAAAAACAACAAAGAAAATCCTTTCTCCAAGTGTCCCTGAAATTGGATCATCATCTGTTTTATAGCTGAGTACATTCAATGACTAGGAATAAGTACCTCATTCCATTTCTAAGAACTCATATCATTAGAATAGTTTCCTTATGTCTAAAAGATGTATCCTTAAGTATTCCAAACACAATACACAAAATAAGTGTTTTTTCCCCTTTCAATTCCCTTCAGACATATGATAAGTCCTGCTGATTATTCCATTACCTTTGAATATTTCTAAGTTTTTCACAGCTTCTTTGTGCCTTTCATTTTGTAGATGTCTCTCCTTGAAAAAGACATTCATAAAAACAACATTACTGAGGTAATGTAAACATAGTACTTTCTAACCTCATGACACCCATAGAAAATGGTAATATTTGCATGGCACAAGACAATAGCATAGTTATGTCCCTTTCATGGTACTCCAGTTCCATGAGACTCAAGTTGGGAAGCTATGTTATGGCTGTTATGGTGATTATTATCCACCATATTCTAAACACTGTATTTCTCTAATGCAGTCTGAAACAAATTGCTTCATTAACCAGCCATTTACTTTGTGGGCTTAATGAGTTAATAAAGAGCTGAGGGGCCGGCCCGGTGGCGCACTGGATAGTGCGCCGCTTGGGAAGCACGCGGCGCTCCCGCCCGAGGGTTCGGATCCCACATACAGACCGGTTCCCGCTCACTGGCTGAGCGAGGCGCGGCAGCAACACCGAGGGTTGCAATCCCGTTGCCGGTCCCCGGTCCGGTACGGGGGCAACACTGAGGGTTGCGATCCGTTGCCGGACACGGAAAAAGACAAAAGACAAAAAATAATATTAATAAAAAAAAATACTAATAAAGAGCTGAGGGGCCGGCCCGGTGGCGCTCTGGATAGTGCGCCGCTTGGGAAGCGCGCGGCGCTCCCGCCCGAGGGTTCGGATCCCACATACAGACCGGTTCCCGCTCACTGGCTGAGCGAGGCGCGGCAGCAACACCGAGGGTTGCAATCCCGTTGCCGGTCCCCGGTCCGGTACGGGGGCAACACTGAGGGTTGCGATCCATTGCCGGACACGGAAAAAGACAAAAGACAAAAAATAATAATAATAAAAAAAATAATAATAATAAAGAGCTGAGGCCTTATTTGTTTCACATGGATTACACCAAAAACATACATTCAGTATGCAAATAACTGTGGATTTTTTTAAACAAAATTAAACTAAGAACTTAAATCTTTGTACTGTTAAAACTTCAACTTATTTGTTTTAACTGTTTTCAGGGTTTGGACCCATTTGCCCAGTTATTTTAGTCCCTTCAACCATGGTTATAATAATATGGAAGGTTTTTGTTAACCATAGGGTGTGCATCAAGCATAGGATTGGGAGTGTTAGCAATATCCAAGTCTAAACTTAACTGAGAGAAAAAATTTCACAGAGAGAGTCGAAGTCTTGACTGCTCTTTTCTGATTGTGCTCTCAAGCATCCCCTTTACAATTCAAATAAGTAAAACAGGAAAGAGAGAGACAGAGAAAGGGATGGGGGAGGGTAAGGAGGAAGAAAGGAAGAGGAAGGATGGATGAAAGGAAAGAAGGAAGGAAGGAAATAAAGATGGAAGGAAGGGAAAAACAGGTTTTCAAACTCTCCACTTAAAGCATGCACTACACTGACTTTGGTTTCTTACCCCAGTAATTCTCAAACTTGGATATTCATCAGAATTAGTTGATAGTTTTATTTGCTTGTTTGTTTGCTTTAAATTATTTTGGTTTTAAAACTAACCCTCAAGCACACCTTCCTTACCCGGGGAGCTCAGAGTCCTGACCAACTCAATGTACCACCCCCACCCCAGCAGACAGGGAGCAGGGTCCATGCCACTCTCCAGCACCAGATGCCTGGATCCATGCCCTCCTCCCTTGGATTTGTCTGAGCAAGCTCATTAGCACCAGCAGAGTATGCCAGGGTTGTGCAAGCCACCTAGATCCACGCCTCCTTCCCCAGGATTTCAGTGTCCTATCTGACACAGCAGCATGCCCACACCAGTGGAGAAGGTGTGGAGAGGGAGGTGGCACTTACTACCACACTCACCCAGAGCCAAACCTATAAGCCCAACCCAACTACCAGTATAAGACACTTCTACAGTCAATAGGCTCTCCCCTCAAAAACCACTCCAAAAATTAAAAAAGCAAGTACACTACCAGATGCTCAGACATCAATGCAGAGATAAGAGAAGCATGAAAAAAAAAAATACAGAAGCATGACTCCTGCAAAAGAAGACTACAATTCTCCAGTACCAGACCCCAAAGAACAAGAAACTGGCAGATCGCCTGAAGAGGAATCCCAAATGGCAATACTAAGGAAACTCAACATGATGGACCAAAAAAATAAAATAAAAATAGAAATCACAATGAAGTAAAAAAAAAAAAAAATCCAGGACATATGAGAAATTCAACAAAGAAATAGAAACAATTAAAAAAAAAAAAAAGAACCAAGAAGAAATCCTGTAACTAAAGAATGTACTCAATGAAATAAAAAATACAACCAAGAGTTTAAGCAGCAGGCTAGAACAAGTGGAAGGAAGAATTTCTGAACTAGAAGACAGGCCTTTTGAGTTAATACAGTTGGACAAAAGAAAAAGGAATTTTAAAATATGAAGAAAGCCTATGAGCTCTTTCTCATAACCTTAAGCATACAATCATCTCCATTATGGGGAGGAAAAAGGAAAAAGCATTGAAAGCCTATTTAAGAAAATAATAGCTGAAAACTTCCCAAGTACTGGGAGAGATATGGTCTTACAGATCCAAGAAGCTCAAAGATTCCCAAACAGATTGAACCCCAAAAGATACATTATAGTCAAATTGTCAAAAGTCAAAGAAAAAGAATTCTAAAAACAGCAAGAGAAAAGCATCAAATGACCTATAATGGAATCCCCATCAGGCTAACAGCAGACTTCTCAATAGAAACCCTATAGGCCAGGAGAGAGTGAAATGACATATTCAAAGTGCTAAAAGAAAAAAAAAACAACAACTGCCAACCAAGAACACTGTATCCAGCTACATTTTCCTTTGGAGAGAAATAGTATCTTTCCCAGACAAACAAAAACTGTGGGAATTAACCACCACAAGACCAGCCCTTTAACAATTCCCCAAGACAGTCCTACATCTGGAATCAAGAGTGATATATGTCACCATAAATACACAAGAAAATATAAAAACCACTAGTAGATCAGATACACAAATGAAAGAGAGAAAGAAAATGTATCTTATAACCACAAAAAAACCCCAAAGTAAGGATAAACAAAAGGGAAAGAAAGGAACAGAAGAAATATAAAACAGCTAGAAAGAAATTAATAAAATGACAGTAATAAGGCAATAGCGACCTGATTGTAAATGGATTAAATTCCCCACTTAAAAGATATAGACTGGCTGAATGGATTAAAAAACTAGACCCAGCTATATGCTTCCTGCAACAAATTCATTTCACCAATAGAGACACAAATAGACTAATAGTGAAGGGATGGAAAAAGACATTCCACACAAATGGAAACCAAAATCAAGCAGAAGTTGCCATACTTACATCAAATAAAATAGACTTCAAACCAAGAACTACAGAGACAAAGAAGGACACTATATGATTATAAAGGGATCAATGCAGGAAGAAGATATCACAATCATAAATATATATAAACCCAACATTGGAGCACCCATATATATATATATAAAGCAATTGTTATTGGATCTAAGGGGAGAGATAAACCCCAACATGGTAGTATTTGGGAACTTCAACACAGTGCTCTCAGCATTGAACAGATCATCTAGATAAAGAATTAGCAGAGAAATATTGGATATAGACAGTACTTTAGATCGAATAAACCTGACAGATACAGAACATTTCATCGAACAACTGAAGAATAGAATTATTCTCATCAATACATGGATTATAATTCAGGATAGACCACATATTAGGCCACAAATTAAGTCACAACAAACTTTAAAAGACTGAAATCATATCAACCATAATGGAATAAAATTAGAAATTAACAACAATCAGGAAACATCCTAAAAGCTTTTACTTTAAGAACAGGAACAAGACAAGGATACTCACACTTACCACTCCTATTTAACACAGTATTGGAAGCATTCCTATTCAATGTAGTATTGGAAGTTCTAGCCAAAGCAATCAGGCAAGAGAAAGAAATAAAAGGCATCAAATTGGAAAAGGTGAAGTCAAATTGACCCTGTTCACAGTCACCATGATCTTATATAGAGAAAAACCTATAACCTCTACCAAAAAAACTCCTAGAGCTGATAAAAAAAATTCAGTAACGTTGCAGGATACAAAAGTCAGCCCACAAAAATCAGTAGCATCTTGGTATACCAACAATGAACAAACAGAAAAAGAAATCAAGAAAGCAAGATCATTTAAAATAGCTACCAAGAGAATGAAATACCTAGGGATAAATTTAACCAAGGAGGTGAATAATCTCTATAGTAAGAACTGCAGAACATGGCTGAAAGATATTTAAAAGGACAGAAAAAGATGGAAGGACATTCCATGTTCATGGATTGGAAAAATTAACATTGTGAAAATGTCCATGCTACCCAAAGGAGTCTACAGATTCAATGCAATCACCATCAAAATGCCAGTGACGTTCTTCACAGAAATACAACAATCCTAAAATTCATATGGAACAACAAAAGACCCAGAATAGCCAAAGCAATCCTGAGCAAAAAAAATAAATAAATAAAGCCGGAGGCATAACATTACTTGACTTCAAATTATACTATGAAACTACAGTAACCAAAACAGCATAGTACTGGCATAAAACAGACACTTGGACCAATGGAACAGAATAGAGAACCCGGAAATCAATCCATCTACTTAACAGCCAAATGATCTTCAATGAAGGCACCAAGAAAATGCATTAGGAAAAGGACAGCCTCTTCAGTAAATGGTGCTGGGAAATCTGGATATCTGTGTGTAAAAAAATGAAACTAGTAGATCCATATGTCTCACCATATGCCAAAATCAACTCAAAATGGATTAAAGACTTAAGCTTAAGACCTGAAACTATGAAACTCCCAGAAGAAAAAAATAGGGGAAACACTTCAGGATGTAGGACCAGGCAAAGACTTTATGTATAAGACTCCAAAAGCACAGGCAACAAAAGAGAAAATAAACAAATGGGATTATATCCAATTAAAAAGCTTCTGCACAGCAAAGGAAACAATCAACACAGTGAACAGACAGCCTACAGAATGGGAGAAAATATTTGCAAACTATACATCCAACAAGGGATTAATATTGAGAATATACAAGAAACTCACACAACTTAGTAAAAAAAAATCCAGTTAAAAAATGGGCAAAGGAGCTGAATAGAGATTTCTCAAAAGAAGACATACAAATGCCAACAAGTATATGAAAAAATGTTCAACATCACTAATCATTAGGAAAATACAAATCAAAACCCCATTGGGATATCATCTCACCCCAGTTAAACTGGCTATTACCAAAAAGACAAAGAATAACAAACACTGGGTAGAATGCAGAGAATGGTAACATTTATACACTGTTGCTGAGACTGCAAATTAGTATAGGCATTATGGAAAACAGTATGAAGGTGTCCCAAACAACTACAGTTAGAACTACCATATGACCCAGCAATCCCAGTACTGGGTGTATACCCAAAGGAACGGAAATCATGTCAAAGGATACCTGCACTCCCATGTTTATAGCAGCTTTATTTACAATAGCCAATATGTGGAAACAACCTAAATGGCCATCATCAGGTGAGTGGACAAGGAAAATATGGTATATGTACACAATGGAATACTGTTCATGCATAAAAAAGAATGTAATTCTGCCATTTGCAGCAACATGAATGAGCTTGGAGAAAATTATGTTAAATGAAATAAGCCAGGCACAGGAAGACAAATTCCACATATCCTCACTCATAAGTGGGAGCTAAGAATTAAATAAATTAGTTAAATAAATGAATAAGAGAGAAACAACAACCGCAATCATATGTCAAACTTTCAGAAGGAGAGAACAGAACTGGGGTTACTAGAAATGGGAAATGGGGAGAAGGAAGGGGGTCAGTGAGAAATTAGTTAATGGGCACAAAGAATAACTACATATTGTAATAATGAATAAGCCAATTATTCTGATTTGACCATCACACATTGTACACAAGTATTGATGGCCAACTTTGTACCCCACAAATATGTATAGTCAATTGTTTCAATAAAAAAATTTAAAATATAAATAAATAAAACATCAATTCTGAAAAAAAAATTGTGGAATAAAGAACTCCCTCAAAGATAATCCCTGAACCCATGGGTGGAATCAAAACTAAAATGAAAAACTGTCTAATAAGAAACAAAATAGAGAAAAAGTCATATGAAATGTATGAGACATGGCAAACTTGGTGCCCAGAGAAAAATACATAGCCTTAAATTCTGGCATATTAAAGAAAAATTTTAAACTATTTTAAGATGTTTATAGGATAAAAGCAAAAAAAATTAAAAAGGAAGAGGGAAATAATGAAAATAAAAGCTTAAATAAACTTGGTGCCCAGAGAAAAATACATAGCCTTAAATTCTGGCATATTAAAGAAAAATTTTAAACTATTTTAAGATGTCTATAGGATAAAAGCAAAAAAAATTAAAAAGGAAGAGGGAAATAATGAAAATAAAAGCTTAAAATACTGAAATATGTTATTGAAAATAACACTTTCAAATGGATAAAGACATATATAAATGGTCCTTGAGAAGACCAACAAAACTGATAAGCCTCTAATAAGCCAGATTAAGAGAAAGAGAAAGTAAAATCAGCGACAAAAAAAAAAATCAATATCTTTTAGTGACACAAACAAGTATGTAAAGATGAAATTATGAGCAGCGTCTGGGCTCGGTCGTTGTTGCTGCTTGCCCAGCAGCCAGCATGGAGGTGTTGCGCCCCTGCCTCAGACCCTGCAGGGACAGTGCCTTTGAAGATGAGACCACGAAGCTTCGGCAGCTGAAGCTGGATAACCAGAGCACTGCTGGAGAAGAAGCAGAGAAAAAAGCACATCAGGCCACTCATGGTACAGCCAAATCCAGAAGCCAGAATGCGTTGGTCAAAGCCAAAAGGTAGTGAGGAGCAAACTCCTTTGGTGGAACTTCTTACTCCGTACGACGGTGTCATCCTACATGGCACTGATGGCCCAGCTGCCTTCCTGAAGCCAGATGCTCAAGATTTGGAAACCAAACTTCATGTTCTCTCAGTAGGTTCGTGTGAATGGGGAAAGCACTTTGGATACTGATTCCAAGCCAGATCTTCAGGAGATTCTCCAAAAACTTGGTATCTAAGGTAGTTTGAACTTTGATGAGGAGGTGACTGATGGTGAGGAAGAAGGAAAAAAATTAAATCCCGTTTGCCATATTCAGAAACAGAGAGACCCAATTCTGCTTCCAGCCAGAAATCAACCACAGATACAGGAGCTTCCAGTACTGCAGCGCAGCAGGCTGATAACCAGCTGGGAGAAGTGGAGAATTTAGAGAACTTTGCGTATAGTCCTGCCCCTCGAGGTATCACAGTAAAGTGTCAGATAACCAGGGATAAAAAAGGAATGGATTGGGGTCTCTTCCCACCTACTATATGTACTTGGAAAAAGATGAAAATCGGAAGATGTTTCTGCTTGCAGGTAGAAAGTGGAAAAAGAGCAAAACATCCAACTACATTATCTCCATTGACCCAACCGATTTATCTCATGAAAGGGAATGTTACATTGGCAAACTCAGATCCAACTTCATAGGGACCAAATTTACAGTTTATGACGATGGTGTCAGCCCAGTCAAGGCCCAGGGCCTGGTAGAAAAGGCCCATATCCGGCAGGAGCTGGCCGCCATCTGCTACAAAACAAATGTACTTGGATTCAGAGGCCCTAGGGAAATGTCTGTGATCATTCCAGGGATGTATATGAATCATGAACAGATCCCACTTCAGCCACGAAGTGATGAGAGCTTGCTTTCAAAATGACACAACAAAACCGTGGAGAACTTGATTGAACTGCACAAGGCCCCAGTCTGGAGCAATGACACTCAATCCTATGTCCTCAACTTCCACGGCCAGGTCGCTCAGGCATCCGTGAAAAACTTTCAGATAATCCATGGAAGTGACCCTGACTATATAGTCATGCGGTTTGGACGTGTGGCAGATGATGTATTCACACTGGACTACAACTACCCGCTGTGTGCACTTCAGGCCTTTGCCATCGGGTTTTCTAGCTTTGACAGTAAGCTAACTTGTGAATGAGAGGACAGGAAAGCACAGGGCGGGGCTTTCTTCCTGCAGAACTTTCAGGGGCAGAGAGTTGCCTACCTTGCCCTTGCCCTTGCCTTACACAAAGAGCAACAGTCTGCTCTTTTTGGAATGATCCCTGAATGCATGTATGTATACACGTGTTTATATGTATGTTTGTGCACACATATATGTGCATGTATGTATACACGCATGTATACACACACATACACACACTCATTCCTCCTTCTCTGGGTTTCATAGACTTGGTCAGGGATCATAGCTTAGCATGAGAATATTATATATAGAAACATTGCCATTGTCGTTATCAAGGAAGGTGGCAGGAGAGGCTTTGGTGAGGAACAGCTGGCTGACTCTTGATCTGTGCAGCCTCATTGGGCAGAGCTTTGGCCTTTCTTCCTGACATTAATATTACCAGCTCCCCAGAGCTTGGCTCATCGGTATAGATTGTGCCCCTGTCACCTTTCCTCAGAGATCATAAGATTTTTTCCAAGTGTTGCAGGTTATTAGCACCTCCCAACAAATCATATGACTCTTACACCAGTTCACTGGTCCCAAGGTATATCTGAATCTTGAGAACACATGAACCTGGTGAGTCCCATATTCACCACTGTTCAGCTCCCAAGCCTTTGTGCACTGAACTGCTGCCAGCATGGGCGAGGAATCTGTTACATTTTCCTTCCGTGGACTGCCTCTCCATCCCTGCTTCCTGTTGCTCGTTGCTCCATGTCAAGTAGCCATATGAATGAAAGAGATGTGGGAGATGGAAAGACCCCTTGCTCACCCCCCACTTGCCAGTCTTGCCTGCCTTGTTTTGGCATGACTGGTTTCCATCTCAGGCATTCTGCCTGCTCCTCCAGTGCCTCGTTTATAGAAGTGCTCCACAGCCCCTCAATCCTCCATCACCCACCGTCGTGAGAAGAAACGCTGTTCACTCATCTCCAGTTACAGTATATGACAGTGGCTGAGGAAGGGGTGCCTGCCATTGGGCAAGTGAATCTGATCCTGCTGCCTCCTCTCTCTGTGTTGGAGAGCTACAACCTAGTTTCATGTACTTTCTGCTTCAGAGTGCAGGTGACTGGTTTTACATAAATCATATTTATACCTTTTGTATGCTACAGAAATAAAAGATAAATTATATTTTAAAAAAGTAAATTATGTCTGAGATTTGTTTCAGAATAATTCAGAGGATGATCATTTAAGCTGGATGAAAGATTCATGGGGATTTATTACACTGTTTTGTACTTTTTTTCCCCCCAAAGTACAGATTTCCCATTTCCTCTTGAAGCTACAATTCTTTTTCTTTTTATTGTTATTTATTGAATCTAGTCATCTGTCTAAAAAAACAAACCAAAAAACCTCTTCTACTTCTTCCACTTCTCCCACCACTGTACTGAAAATGTTATGGCTCAAACCACCAGTGACATTCTAATTGCCAAATTCAGTGACCTGTGTTCTGCTTCTACCTAATTTGATTTTCCTGCAGCATTAGAAATCGTGGCTCAGTCCCTCCTCAAAACCATAGTCTTTTTAATTCCTTAGCAACATTAGCTTCCTTCGCCATCTCTCTGGCCATTCCTTTTTTGCACTTTCTCATAAATGCTGACGTTCTCCAGAATGTCCTTCTCTATCTCTTGTCACATTCTATGTGATATTCCTACACGGGGACATGCACACTTAGCTTTCAACTGTCCTCCCAAGGCTGGTAAATTTTTTCTGTCAGTTGTGTGTCCTACAGACGCCCTAAACTTAACTGGAACCAGTGCTTACATCTTTTTCTCACCATGCTTGTGCTTCCTTCTACACTGTACATCTTATTTAATGACATCCTTGACTACCATTCTCCCTAGCAGGAAACTTTACACAATTCCATGGCAGTTGGCAGCACTAATGGCAAGCTGCCCTGATACAGGAGTGGTGAAGGGTGGGAGCTCATTCCTTCAGTGACCAGGAGTGTTGACTGCTTGGGCTTGCAGTTTCTGAGAGATTTAGGAATTGCCCTTGAGACAGAAGGGGGATACCACCCAGGGGCAGCTTGAATTCAGTGACAAACTGCTGCCCAGTGTAAAGACTGAGCCCTTGTCTTTCACTAACATCACAGGGCTCTTCCAATGAGGACCCAAGTTTTTTGGAACATCCTGTATTTTGATGGTCTTTCCCTTTTGGGAAGTTAACTGGATGATTCCTCATCTCAGGAATCTTAAAATCCTTCTGCCGTTCAGTAACCCTGCCTAATGTCAACCAATCCTGGAACATATGATTCTAACCCTAAAACTGGACCTCTTTAGTCATGCATGTCTAACTTCTTTCAAGGCCTGCAGTTACCCCTATATCCGAGAGCTCTCTCAGGACCTCTGGCCCCTTGGTGCTTCCACAGCACTAGGCCCAGGGTCAAGGGTCAAGCCAACAGACAATTCCGTGGCAGTTGGCAGTCCTGACAGCAGGCTGGCCCCGATATAGGAGTGGCAGAAGGTGGGAGTTATCTTCTCTGTTCCATAGGCTACTTCAGCTTCTGCCATTGCCAATGCCTCAGCAATCACTAAAAGTCCAGCCCTTCCTCTGTGACGAATCAAATTCAAGAAGAGACATATGAAGTATTGGTGGGGATTTCTAGTTATCTCAGCTACAAATCCCCACTCTTAATGGTGCGTATGTCAAGTAGAAATATCCAGGCCATGAACTTGCTCTTCTCCTCTTGGGCCGTAGCCTTGTTGGTGATAGGAGTCATTGTGGATGAATGGATTGAACTGATTCCACACACACAAAAAAACAAGCTGGGCCACAGTCCATGGATGGTGTGTTGCACTACTATTTGGCCAGAAGGTCAGAACTGTACTATGGAAAGAGATGGGGTGGAGAGGAAGGGTTCGTCTTTCCTTGACTTTCATTTCTCTCATCATCTTACTCATTATTCTCTGAAGCAACATTCTCAGATTGCAGTGTGCCCACTTCCATAATCAACATAGTCAAGGCATACTCTGAAATCTCACCATTTGCATGTTTGGAAGAAATTTTTTTTTTTTTTTTTTGTCGTTTTTGTGACTGGTAAGGGGATGCAACCCTTGGCTTGGTGTCACCCGCACCCAGCCAGTGAGCGCACCGGCCATCCTTATATAGGATCCAAACCCGCAGCGGGAGCGCCGCTGCACTCCCAAGTGCTGCACTCTCCCGAGTGCGCCACGGGGCCGGCCCTGGAAGAAAATTTTAGAAGCTTAGAGACTTAACTGCTGGACATTTGAGAAGTCTTGGCAGTAGCATAATCATAGACAACTAGAGTATGAGGGGTATGAAAGAAAGGTAACTGCACCAAGGAAAATAGGTTATATTGCCACTAGAGGAGAACATGGCAAAATGAGGTATTTAACAAGAAATGAGTTCTGAGAAAAGAATACAAAAAGAAGCTTACAGACACACCAAGATAGAGAACGATTTCTTGGTTCTCTCTAGTTCAGCTTAAGGTTCCTGCACATTATTCTTTCCCCACTTCTTTATTATATAATCAAATCTTTCACCCAATTCCCATTTTTACCTAGAGATTTGTGGACCCCACGTGGACATGAGCCTAGAAGAAATATGTGTACTTTTCTCAATACAGCTTCTGCTTTCCAACAGATAACCTGAAAGTGATCAGGATCATGATGATTTGGGTCTTCATCCTTTCCTTCTTCCTTAACTTGATCCTGGGTTTGGAATCTACCTGTATGTTTCCTCAAAATAAATATGTCCACCTCATCATTGCCTTCATCAGTTTCCTCTCAGGTAACTTCCTGGCTCCCTTATTACAGGCATGGCAGTGTACTTGATTTGTGGGTCCAGACTACTGGCCTTCCCACTTTTCTGACTCAGATACTTATTGCAGCTTTTGAATTAGAACTAGCATTAAAGTGAACTCAACTTTTGGACAAGGTGCAGTTGGACAGGGTGGGGGATTGGAATTCAGTTTTATCTTGGGTAAAGATGTGAGTAAAGGAACCAAAGTTCCTCAAAAGGGACTCTTTTCTCTGGACATTAGGTATCCTTCTGCTCTGTACACTCCTGCTGTATCACCATAATCTAAGGCAAGGTCAAACCATGTACTTCTCTAGTTACAAGATCAGCTGGGTCACTATTGCTGCCTATGTAAATGTTATCTTCCTTGTTACCTGTGGTGAGTGTCTCCAGGGCCCTTGAAGGCTAATAAGAACTAATCTACCCTTGATAGAGGGGAGAGTGAAAGGACAGGACAGGGGAATTGAAAAAAAATGTGCCAATCTTTGCATTTTAAAAGGCTAAAGCTTACCTGGACTCATTCTCTGAGTACAGTTCCTACAGGGAGAGAGCTGGAGATTAGGCCTGTGTGAAATGTTAACATGCCTGCCTCAGAAGACAGCGCCTCATCTTCACATTTTCCTCTGTCTTTCACCCTCTCACCACTTTATGGCAGAAATAACTATCAAAATCAAAACCAAGCTGAATAGCTAAAAAAGAATGTTCATTTAGGTGGAGAGGGGNCTTTCACCCTCTCACCACTTTATGGCAGAAATAACTATCAAAATCAAAACCAAGCTGAATAGCTAAAAAAGAATGTTCAGTTAGGTGGAGAGGGGCAGTGACCCTGGGGTACAGTGTGGTGTCAAGGCAGTTTGAGGGCAAGAAGAAGCAATATCAGATGCTAAATGGCCACCCACCAAAACCAGAGGCCCTCCTTTCTTAAGAAGTCTTTTGAATTTTATTTGAAATTGCACTTCCTAACCCAGATAGAAACAAGTTCTGTTTCAAAAAGAATCCACACTTTCCTTGAGCTGAGCAGCATTTAAGCTATTGGGCATATGTTTTCAGGCTTTTCCCTAAAGCATTCCCCTCCCAGATGGCTTTGAGTAGTTGGAAGGGGTCCACTGGGCTTTGGATCAGGGACTTCTACCAACGTGAAGTGGGATGTTACTGTGACTTTCCATTGTTTGTTTATCCTACTCCCTGGCTTCTGTTTTCCCTAGGAATCCTCTCTCTCCTACAGTGCAAGCAGTACACCAATAACTGTACCTGCCTGAACATCTGTAAATCTGCCAAAAAATGTAAGGATGTACAGCAGTCTGGAGATCCTATACAAGTTACTTCATTACCAGAACACAGTGCAGTGCTTCGTAGCATTGTCCGTAGGCACTCTGTGAACTCAGATGAAGATGCTCTACGCAGATCACAAGTCCAGAAACGTCGTGTCACCTGGGCTCTGTGATCAGACAGTCTGTATCATTCAATACATGCTCATCTTTATGGAAACAGCTTTGTGTGTGTGTGTATGCTATGTGTATCTCCAACCATTTTTTCTGTGTTTGGCATTATATAAGTAACTGTGAATGGGTTGGGGGTCTGTATAAAGATCCAGAAGATTGCTTGTGTATCTCCAACCATTTTTTCTGTGTTTGGCATTATATAAGTAACTGTGAATGGGTTGGGGTCTGTATAAAGATCCAGAAGATTGCTTTTTTTTTTTTTTTTTCTTTTAAATCCTGGCCTGCTGAGCAAATAGTTTGTTCTACAACATTTGTTATTAATATAATAAATATAATAATATAATTCTTACTCTATTATTAACTGTATACATCCCAAAGATTTATTTTACCATCTGTTTTATTGTGAAATAGTTCAAATATACAAAAAAGAATACAAAACAATATAATAAACACTTGTGTCCTCACCCAACTTTATGAAATTTTAACATTATGCCCTATTTTCTTTAGAATTTTTATAATTAAATTTGTAGATTTAACTGATCTCTAAACATTTCCCTAATCTTATTATCCTCCTTTGTTTCCTGCCATAAAATATGTTTAAGGATGTATTACTGATCATTTTATGTTCATGTTGTCATTTTTACTACAACTTTATGTATCTAAAAAATGTATACAGGGGATAGTTAGTTAGCTCAGTTGGTTGGAGCACAGTATTTTAACACCGAGGTCAAGGGTTTGGGTCCCCCTAACCATCAGCTCCCCCCAAAAAATGTTGTATAGACTAGCTTTCCAAATGTTTGAAAGTCATATTGTACAGGTAATTCTTTTGCAATTTGCTTTGTTTATTCAACTCCATATTTTGGGTATTCGTCGATAAGGTTAGTTCTACATCATTCATTTTAACTGTCGTCAGGCATTCCAGTGTAGATATATTATGTCTCCAGTTGATCGACACTTAGTTGTTTCCTTTTATTCTGTTACAAACAATGCTGCTGTGAACATTCTTATACATAGCTCCCTTTGTCCATGATCTACAGTTTCTCCTGTATTTATCTAGGACTGGAATTGCTGAATCAGAGTATTCATTTTGAAGTTGCTTTAATATTGGCAAAATAACTCACAAATGATTATACCAGTTTACACTCTTGTCAGCAGTGTGTGAGAGTTATGGTTTCTTTTGCCTTTGCCAACACGTTTGCCACCAGCCTTTTTAATCTTTAAATATTTAAATTATTACTGAGTTTGCACACCTTTTCATTTCATTATTGAACATCTGGATTTCCTCTTCTGTGAATTACTGTATGGTCATTTTCTTTTTAAAAAATTTTAACATTTACTTGTACATTTTTGTGGGGTATGGTATGTCATTTCAGTACATGCATACACTGCACAATGATTCACTTAAGGTAGATAGTATAGTAGATAAACTTTTAGCTAGACTAATGAATAAAAAAGAGAGAAGACTGAATAAAATCAGAAATGAAAAAGAGGACATTACAACTGATAACACAGAAATACAAAGGATCCTAAGAGACTACTATGTGAATAAACTGGAAAACCTAGAAGAAAGGGATAAATTCCTGGACACATACAAACTTACCAAGGTTGAATCATGAAGAACTAGAAAACTTAAGCACACCAATAGTGAGTAACAACATTGAAGAAGTAATAACAATTCTCCCAATAAAGCCCCAGCAAATAGTTTTCTGTTGAATTCTACCAAACATTTAAAGAACTAATACCAATTCTTCTCAAACTCTTCTAAAAAATTAAAGAGGAGGGAATACTTTCAAACTCGTTCTAAGAAGCCAGCATTACCTTCATACCAAAACTAGAAAAAGGCACAAGAAGAAAAGAAAGCTACAGAACAATATTCCTAATAAACACACACATGAAGATCCTCAACAAAATACTAGCAAACAGAATCCAGTAACACATTAAAAATATCATTCATCATGACCAAGAAGGTTCAACCCAGGTATGCAAGGGTGGTTCAACATGTAGAAATCAATAAACATGATAAATCACATCAACAGAATGAAGGGAAAAAACCACATTATCATTTCAATAGATGCAGAAAAAGCATCTGATAAAATCCACCACTTCATGATAGAAACACTCAACAATTTAGGAATAGAAAGAATGTATCTCAATACAATAAAGGCCATATATGACAAACTCCAGCTAATATTATACTGAATGGACAAAAATTGGAGGCTTTTCCTCTAAGATCTGGAAAAAGACAAGGATGCCCACATTTCCCACTCTTATTCAGAGTAATACTGAAAGTTCTAGCCAGCACAATAAGGCAAGAGAAAGCAATAAAAGACATCCACATCAGAAAGGAGGTAGTCAAAGTATCTCTGTTTGCAGATGATATGATCATATACATAGAAAACCCTAAAGACTTCACTAAAAAAGTTATCAGAACTAATAAATGAATTCAGCATAATGGCAGGATACAAAATCAACACACAAATGTCAATGCCCTTCATATACACTAATTACAGAATAACTGAAGAAGAAATCAAGAAGGTAATTCCATTAAAAATAGCTATCAGAAAAAAATGAAAAATCTAAGAGTAAATTTAATCGAGGTGAAAGACCTCTACAATGAAAACAATAAAACATTGGTAAGAAAAAGTGAAGAGGACACAGTAAATGGAAAGATATCCCATGTTCATGGGTTGGACTAATTAACATCATCAAAATGTTTATATTGCCCCCAAGAATGTACACATTCAAAGCAATCCCTATCAAAATACCAATGACATTCTTTACAGAAATAGAAAAAATGTGTGGAACCACACATTTTTAAATTTGTATGGAACCACAAAAGACCCTGTATGGCTAAGGCAATCTTACACAAAGAGGACAAAGTTGGAGACATCAAACTTCCTGACTTCCAAATACAGTATACAACAACAGTAACCAAAATAGCGTGGTACTGGCATAAGAATAGACAAACAGGCCAATGGAACAGAATAGAGAGTCTAGAAATAAACCCATGCACTTACAGCCAATTGATTTCTGACAAAGGTGCTAAGAATATACATTGGGGAAAGGACAGCCTCTTTAATAAATGGTGCTAGGAAAACTGGATATCCACATACAGAAGATTAAATTGATCTTCACGTATTGTACACAAATACTGATAGTCAACTCTGTATCCCATAAATGTGTAATCAATTAAGTTTGTATTAAAAAATAATTTTAAAAATCAGTCTTAGTAGGAGTTTACCCTACTAAGGAGTTTACCCATTTTATTACTGATTTCAAACAGTTAACTTTTGGCTTTTTAGAATATTTTCTAGTTACATTTCTATTGCATTAAGTTCTCTTCTTATCCTTAGAATTTTTTTCCTTTTACTTTCTTTCTGTTTAATTTGCTGTTTTCTTTCTGTCTTCCTGCAATGAAAGTTTAGGTTGTAGATTTGCAGTTTGGGGTTTTTTTTCTTTTCTTTTATACTTATATGCATTAAAGTTCTCCAATCACTGTTGAAACTGCATTTCACAAATTTTCTTATGTTGTAACTTTATCATCACTGAGTTCAAAACTATTCTATTTTCTATTGTTATTTCTTTCTCTACTTACATGTTTTTCAGAAAACTGTTGTCTTATTTCCAAACAGATATTTTTTGGTTACTTTTTGCTGTTGAGTTTTAGCTTAATTCCACAGTGGTCAACATAGTCTCAATGCTTTTAATAATTTGAAATATGTTTGAGGTATGCTTTATAATCTAGCACATGGTTATTTTCGGTAAAAATTCCATACCTATTTTTTAAGTATATCACTGTTGGGTGCAATATTCCTTATATTAACTGGATCAAATTGTTTATTATATTATTCATATTTCTCATACTTACTAATTATTTTGGCCTACTTGCTTTATCAACTCTTAGGTTAAAACCTTTTGCTACAAATATGAATTTGTCTGTATCTTCTACTACTTCTATCAGTGTTTGCTGTATATGTTCTGAAGCCATAGTTTGGGTAGGTACAGATTTAGAATTGTTATATTTCAAAATGTTCATATTTAGCTCTAATAACTCCTTTTGTCATAAAATTCACGGTATTCAAAATTAATATAGCTACACTCTCTTTTTCTTAAAATTTGCATTGTGTATCTTTTACTTTCAAAATGTTGGTACCCTTATATTTAAGGTTTCTTATAGCAACATATAGTTGAAATTTGTGTCTATTCTGATATTTTAGGTATTTTAGTTAGAAAATGTAACATATTTACATTATATGTGTGCGTATACATACACATATATGTATTCATATCCGTGTACATATCTGACATCTGACTGTTGTTTTATATTTAACCAGCCTGTTTTATGGGTTTTTTAATTGCTCTCTTTTGGATTTAGCAAATTATTTTATTATTCTATTTTTCCCTCGCTTAACTTTCAGTCATACATGATTTTACTGTATTTTTATTTTATTTTATTATTTTTTGTGTGGCTGGCCAGTAAGGGGATCCAAACCCTTGACTTCAGTGTTTGTTTTACCATATTTTTTGTGGCTTCTCTAGAAATTAAAACATGAATACTTGACTTCTTTCAATTGTGTATAAATAATTTCTTTATCAGTTCCCCAATTGTATTAAAAAATGTAAAATCCTTAAGTCCATTTCAAAATTTCATTTTATTATTACCATCAATTTTTATTATACATATATTTAAAATTTCACAAAATCATTATTATTGTTTTGTAAAGTCAAAATTAATTCATATTAGCCACATATTTACCTTCTATATTGTGCTTTATTTCTTTCTACATTTCTAAATTTCTCTTTGGAATTATTATTTTTTTCTGTTGTTTCCCTTTTTAATGCAGATGTACTGGCAATGAATACTGTCAGGTATTTTTTGACCTGCAAATATATTTATTTCACCTTTATTTTTGATGAACATTTTTTCCGTATTTAGAAATTCAGTTTGGCAGTTGATTTTCCCCCAAAACATTAGCTTCTTAGTCAATTTGGTTAAGTTATGCTACATTAACAAACAACCTCCCAATCTCCAATGGCTTACCAAAAAAGTAAGATTTCTTTTTCACTCCCATTACATGTTGATGGCTCCTCATCTGCTCTGTGTCTGTCTCACATATGTTCTCATTCTAGATTCAGGCTAGAGCAGCAGCCCCTACCAGAAATATGCCCGTGTGGCAGAGAGAATAGAGCAATAACATAAACTTTGGCTCAGACACTGAGCACTTCAGGTTCACTCACATGTTACTTTCTGAAGCATGTAACGTGGAGAACATGACAATGGGATGTGTAGGTAGAGATACGTAATTCTCATAAAGAAAAGGGGTATGCAATGATGGACCAATAGTGCAGTTTACCAAAATCACTCAATATATGTCTTGTATATCCCTTTTTTTATCCTTTTATTTTTCAATGATTGTTTCTGCTTCTGCTTTAGGTGTGCCTCCAGTAACCAAAATAAAGTTGAATTTTTTAACGTAATCCAACATTCTCTGATTTCTAATAGATAGAAGTGTCAAAGCTTTAAGGCTCTTATAAAAGGAAATTGATGGGTCCTAGAAGCCGAGTTTGTGATGTTGAACTAAATGGAGGAGATAAGAGCCATGATGCAAGCAACACATACAGGAGTACACTGCCAGAGAGTAATGCCAATTGGACACTTCATTCCATGTCTGGCTGCTTTGGAAGATCTCAGTCCCATAACTTTTGGAGTGCATTTGGTAGATCTAGAAAATGTCTATGTTCACTTTTTGGCATCAAGCCATTGCTCCAGTTCACCAGCCTAAGGATTTTTAGGCTAGTATAAGGATTAGGTATAGATGGAGATAAATACAGAGGAAGTTTCCTTTTGTAGGTTTTTGCAAGAATGTAAGAGTTTGTCTCCATTTTAACAAAGAAAGGAAGGAAAATGTCACTTTTAGAGTATTGGAAGGTTTATTAATGCAGCATTCCTAAGAAAGGAAAATCTGACATAATTTTGTCAATCATTTGGTAAGATCAGAAGTTTTCCATGTTTTCAATTTTTCTAAAGCTCTAATGCAGGCTGCCAAGATTTTTTTCATTAAGTAAAACAAAGCACCTGGGATAATTTCCCTAGCGTCCTGAATAAGTCTATTTGGCATCGCCAACTATACTTTGTAGTTGTAATTAATTTCATGGGATTGAAATTATTTAGTTACAGTAACAGCAATTAATCCCTTTCACCCCATATTCCCAGGAGCCATTTTCAGATCTCTAAGAGCAAACAAGATCTTCAAATATCAGAATTCATTCATGGCCTATTTTAATAGAGGAAAGAAAATATCAGATCCTAGAGACAGAAAAAGAGGTAGAGATTTAAAGTTCCATTTACCTTATAAAGGACTGGGAGTTTTCAGGATAAATACATGAAAATAGCTGGCAAACAGATCCCAAGTCAGCATAATGATGGATTTTCTGATAGAGCCATACAAATATATAATAGGCCATCCACAATAAGTCTCTAATAGAAAAATATTTGAGAAGAATATTGACATTTTGACCTTGATAAGACTATGTGATCCAAAATATCTCTTCCAATCCCAAGATTTTTCTGAATCTTAAAAGTTCCAGTTATTCAATTACTCCGAGTAGTAAGAACATTTTCAAATGTAAAACACAGAGGTGAGAGTAGTAACATTTATGCATTGACTCAGCTGGAGAACTGAGTCCTGATTCAGCTTTATCTGACTTCTCACCTTGTTCTTTCCCTTTCTGCAAAAGTGGGGATAAGAGCCCGTTTTTTGCCTATCTTCAAATAATGGAAGTTTTTGGAGTCAGACAGAGCTGGAAATGAATCTCTCTCTGCCACATACTAGCCATGTGACTTTAGGTAAGTTATTTAACCTCTGTAAATTTTAGCTTTTTCATGTGCAAAATCTTGATCCTAACAATCTACAAAATGTAGATCTGAAAATGTAGATAATAATAATACCTACTTCCTACTTCAGAGGTTTGTTGAACTTATACGTGGAATAACAGATCCCTGAAATAGACTAAAACAACTACTGACAAAATTGCAGGAAGAATATGGAAAATTCAAAATAAATCATAGGGATAATTTTATATATATCAGAAACTGATAGCTCTAAAAAAAGTTATAAGGAAACACAAAAGCTTCAAATCTAAAAATTAGCCCCCCAAAAATTGCATCTAAGAAATAAGAAAGTATATATTATGTAATGCCATTCAAATTTTTAAAGCATTTGGTAGCACATAATAACCAAGAACTCAATGTACGTTAGCTAGTAACAGAGCTATTAGTTGAAACCAAAAAATAGAAATCAAGGCCTGTGGAGAAGATGGAAATAGGGACTTTGTACAGGTTTCAGTGGAAGTTACTGAGAAAAAAGTTTTACCTCAAGTTAAAGAATTTTCTAAGGATCAGAGATGACCAAATATAAAATAATATACATGAATAAGCAGTGAGTTTCCTATAACTGAAAGATTCTAAGCATAAATAGCTTGACTTTTTGGTGAGAAAGATACAGTACACTTGGAGAGGTGACCCCTGGACTCCCAATACTATGAAGTTTTCCAAGAAATCTAAGTCACATCAAGAAAATAAATGATCTCCTGTGCTGAGAACTGTGGGTTCAATTTTGAATTGTCTGCAGGATATAAGAATACCTCACATCTTATTACACATTAGAAGTGTATGTATATACAGAAAGCAGTGCGTCTTAGAAGGTCAAATAGTTTTAGGATCTTTGCACTCTAAGGTTTTATTGTGGACAGAAGTCAAACAGGTTAAGTAAAGCTCTGTTATCACACCTTCTCTACATATTAATATTTTCACATTTTTATTAATTGAGATGAAGTTGAAAATATTTTTTTAATATTTTATCCTTATAGATACGTCATTCACGTCCATCCACCCTGCTTTCAGTTCTGCTTTTGTTTCTTTTTTTTTGCAAAACATTTAATAGAACAGCTAGTTTGTGCCTGGTACTGTGTTACTGTGTTTGCTGGTAAGTACCTTATCACATTTCAGCTCTCACTATTATCCTAAGCAGAAGGTATTTATGGCATGTACGTTTACAAGCGAGAAAATTAAAGTCACGTTTAGAAGTCACAGAGATAGAATTCAACTCTAACCTTCCAATTACAAAGCTCATCATACACTGTCCACTATGCTATATTGCTCAGCTCGTATGTAAAAGATGAAGTGAGAAATTGACTTGGCTTTTTAAAGAGTCATCCATAGTTTCAGATATTGAAGGTAATATCCTGTAATAGGAGGTTAGGATAGTTTGTATTTGTATGAATTGACCTTTGGAATGGAGAGAAATGTAAACCTCATGTAAGGAGACTGAGACCCAGCACTTAAAAGGGACTATTAAGAGAGAAAATACTGAATTCCTTTCAAATATTATTCAGCTTAAGCTTAGTTATCTGTTTCATCTATAGTCTAATCAGCAGAGAACAAATTTATTTGGTTACAAGGAGTACTGGCATAAATAGGAATCATGGAAATACATTGGAAGAGATATACCTTAGTAACTACCAAGAAAAGTCATTTAAATAGAGCTATTTATATCTTTAATCAATTATCATTTGTAAACAATATCTTGTTGAGTTTGTTACACACAAAAAAAGTTATAAAATTAAAAATATTATAAAAACAATTTATTTCTTTACTTGTAAGCCATTGCCAGCTATGGAGTTAGAGATGGTTAAAACAAACAAAACAAAAAGCAAACCTTATTCAAAAAACCCTGTTTCATTAGACGATGAAAATTTAATCTCATTTGAGGATCTAGGCAACTGCAGTGGAAACAGAACAAGAAATCCATGGGGTATTTTCCCAAGGAGAAAACGGCACAAGAAAAGAGTTAAGAGGTAAGATGTTTGGTGTATTCTAGAAAACACTTGAACATAACTAAGGATGCAGAAAATGCTATCTCCAAACAAAAACAAAATACGTGAAGTCATACAGAAAGCAACAATGATTTTGAATGCTGAGTAGTGAATAAAACAAATGACCTAATATCTCAATTGTCTGCATTTAAGTAGGTAATATTGAATGCTATTGATAAAGTATGTACTTTTAATTACCTATCCTTATATAGTTTGTGCTCAAAGATACCTTACTCATAAGGTAGTAAACCAACTTTTTTCTCCAAATGATTTACTTGACCTATGATGAGCTGATGGCCAATATGCTACAGTCTTAAGGGAAAATTCTAACAAAGGGAAATTTCCTATTTCTCTATGTAGTATAATGTGAAATTTTTGGAGAATGCCCTAAATAGTTTTCACAGAATCACAGAGTCTCAGAAACTTAAAGCCCATCTCCGCAATATTCCAATATAGTCTTTAAACCATCACTAAAATATTACTGTCGACTTTGCTATTGCTGTTACATTTTGGTTTTATAGCATCTTCTGTTAGGATTGGAATAATCATAAACCTTTGATTCATAATGCATTCTGACCTTTGACCCAATTATAACTCTCTTTTATTTTACTGTTTGTTTGGAATAATCATAAACCTTTGATTCATAATGCATTCTGACCTTTGACCCAATTATAACTCTTTTATTTTACTGTTTGTTTTTATAATGAAATAAACATCTATTATCTTACCACCTACCCAAGAATGAGAGCATTATCAATAAATTGTAGCTACCTATGTGCTGTTTCTCTATCCCAGCCCAATGCTCTGCCATTACCATCATAAGTTTTGTGTTTATTATTACCTGTTGCTGTGGATTGACTGTTAAGAAGGTGGGAAATCCTATGATAACTGAAGGGTAGGACTTTGAAGAGGTGATTAGATTGGGAGGACTATGCCTTTGTGAATAGATTGATCCATTCATAGAGTAATATTAGGGTGTGGTTCTGATGGCTCTAAAGAGAGCTAGTGAGAAGTTTAGATCTCTCTCTTGCTCAACCATTTCATCATGTGATACCCTGTGTCACTGTAGAGACACCGTCACCAAGGCCTTCACTAGATGTGTTTCCTGGACTTTGGACTTCCCAACCTGTGAAACTGTCAGGAATAATTTTTATTTCTTATAAATTACCCAGTTTCAGGTATTTTATTATAAGCAACAGAAACTAATACATCTGTTTATATATTGTTGTATCATAAATACACATATTTTAAATAATATACGACTTAGTTTGAGTTGTTTTTGAACTTTGTAGAAAGGGATTTAATGTCATTGTATACAGTCTTCTGGGACTTGCTTTTTTTATTCAAATGTATGTTACTAGAATTCATCTATTCTTTCACATGTAGTTGTAGCTCACTTTTTCTTCATTATGATTATATTTCATTGTTAATGTATTTATATCTTTCCTTTCTCTGTCAAAGTGCATTTAAACTGTTTTCACTTTTTGCCATCACAATCAGTAATGCTCTGAACAGTTCTGCATATGTCACCTGGTGTGTATGTGCACGTTTCTTTGGAGTGGTGGGATTGTAGGATAGGCAGTTGTTCGACTTCACAGAATAATGGTAAATTGTTTTCCAAAGTGGTTGTTTCATTTCACACACCTACCAGCAATATCTAAGATAATTTTGATACACATTTCCTCTGACACTTGATATTTTCTAATTCTTGTTTTTAGACAATTGAGTAGATATGAATTAAGTATTTCATTATGCTTTTGATATGTATTTCCTTGTTAACTAATAAGTTTGAAAGTTTCTTCATATGTTTACTGTTATATGTGTTTCTGTGACTTTCTATTCATAATTTTTGCCAATTTTTCCATTGGGTTGTTTGTATTTTTGTTATTAATTTCTATGGATGCTTTCAATATCTGCAATTTACTTCCTATTTTACACAAAAAATATTGTGAATATCTTGCCTAGTTGGAAGTTTGTCTTTTTATTTTCTATCAAGTGCCCCATTTGAATAGCAAAAATTCTTAATTTTAAAATATTTGAATTTATTAATATTACCTCTTATGATCAAAACTTCTTTGGTATTAATAAGAAATCATCCCTACAAAATTTCAGAAATATATTTATCTTTATATTTTTCTAAGTGTTTAAGTTTTGTTTTTATATTTAAATCTTTAGTCCAGCTGGAGTTGATGTTCATGTAGGTAGTAATCTATTTTTTTTCTTTTTCCATATATTGATCTTCTACAAGGGTACCAAAAATACACAGGGGAAAGGATAGTCTCTTCAACAATGGAACAATAGTAGTGTCAAATTGGTTATCCACAGGCAAAAGAATGAGATTGGGCCCCTATCTTACACTATACCTGAAATTGTAAAACTCCTAGAAGAAAACATAGGGGAAAAGCTTCTCGCTATCAGTCTTGATCATGATTTTGTGAATAGGACACCAAAAGCGCAAGCAACAATCACAAAAACAGACAGGTAGAAAGAACTACATTAACTATAAAGCTCTGGACAGTGAAGAAAACAATAAGAGAATGAAAAGGCAACCTAAAGAATGGGAGAAAATATTTGCAAACCATACATCTGGTAAGGAATTAATTTTGAGATACATAAGAAGTGCCTACAACTCAATAGTAAAATAACAACATGACTAAAAATTTGGCAAAGAATTTCAATGAACATTTATTTGAAGAAGACATACAAATGGCCAACAGTTATATGAAAAGGTGCTGAACATCACTAATCATCAATCAACACCACAATGAGATATCACCTCACATGTGTTAGAATGATGATTATCAAAAAAGCTACAGATAAATGTTGGTGATGACTTGGACAATTTGGAACCCTTGTACACTGTTAGTGAGAATGTACAGACATTATAAAAAATAGTATGGAGGTCCCTCAAAAAATTAAAAATAGAACTACCATACGGTCCAGCAATATCTCCTGTGGGTAAATACCTAAAAGAATTGAAATCAGGATCTCGAATAGATATTTGTACTGCCATGTTTATTTCAGCATTATTCTCAATAGCCAAGATATGGAAACAACCATGAATGGATAAAGAAAATGTGGGGTATAAACGCATTGGAATATTATTCAGCCTTTAAAAAGAAGGAAATCCTGCCATTTGCAGCAACATGGAGGACATTGTGCTGAGTGAAATAAGCCAGACACAGAAAGAGAAATACTACATGATTCCATTTAGATGAGGTATCAAAAATATTCAAACTTAAATTGCAGAAAATAGAATGGTGGTTGTCAAGGGCAAGGTAGAGGGGAAAATGGGGAGTCATGGTTCAGTAAATATAAAGTTTCAGTTATGCAAGATGAATAAATTCTAGAGAGCTGCTGTACCACATAGTACCTATAATTAACAACACTGTATTGTGCATTTAAAAATTTAAGAGCATAGATCTCATGTTAAGTGTTCTTACCACAATATCTTTTTTTTTTTTTAAAGTCTTTAATAAAGATAAAAGAAGTAGTACAGCAGGATACAGAAAGCAGACAAAACAGAGATGTTCAAGACTTTCAGGCATAGCTTCCAGGGCTTTCCTATTAAAAACTTACTTTTCATCATTTTTTTTTTCTGCACCTTTTTGACATTTGTAGGCCAGGAAAAGCAACAGGATAATGTCAAAAAATTAATCACTTGGTCATTCAAAGAAGTTTAGGTATTGCTTAAAAGAACAATTAAGCTTACCAAATATTCCGTAATAAATATGCTTATAAATATGTGTAAGTTTGACATCTCCTTTAACTTTTTTCATCACTGAAATGTGAACTTTATTAATAGATTGATTCAATGTGACAATTAATTGCTTATTGGTTTAATTTAGTTATTTTTCTGGCCAATCATCTTCCATTGGAAGAGGGTTAGGTGGAGGTGTCAATTCAGTATTCCAACACTTTGATTATCAGTATCAATATTCTTGCTGGTTTTAATAAAATCAGTAAAACTAATCTTACCAATTACACTAGTGTTCAACCGAACAGAGATCACATTATTATGGGTTAGATTAAGATCACTACAAAATAAGTCAAAATTTCGGTATATTTTCTCATCATTACTAATAAAATCAGCTCTTGTTTACATACCAAATGTTGTAATGGGTTTGATTATAAACCAAGGGCCAAGTTACAGTTAATTCTGGATTCCAAGTCTCTTACAAGCCCAGCTATATGCCCTGTTTCATACTAGAATGGTTGGCCTCCCAATTGGCCTTATTTTTAAGTAATGCCCATCTTCCTCTGATGGGCAACATCCTATCAAGTTGAATAGGTTTACAGTTCTTACTAATTGCACTAGTAGGCAAGTCTTGTTTGCATATGTATAGGGCCTGGAAAATTAGGGAGCATCTGTGAAAAATATATTCTCCATTTATAAATTCCCGTAGACTAGAGGGACCATAAGCCACCATTACATTCATTCCTTGTATTTTTGCTGCTAAGATCTCAGGCTCTTTTCTTTGAGCAACCTCTGCTTCCATCTGGAGGAACATTCTCAATAACACTTTTTGAGTCCGTGTGCATACACTGACTCAAATTTACCACTGACAATTTACCCCGTCTTTGTCCCCTAACATGTTGTCTCACTATCTATGAGTTTCTGTTTTTCTAAAGCCTGGTTATCTGTTCAGCCTGCTCACTATCCTTTACCATCTTCTTGAAGTAAGAACCATTCTAATGGCCAACTTGGGCAAGGAAATCTTCTCTCTCAGTAGGTCTCTTTTCATTAAAGTTAAATTCAGCTTGTTGTAGGACTCCTAGTCCTGTGCCGATTTTACCCAAGGCTGTTTTGGAGCATTTCAACCAATGTTAGTTTATTCACAAAACTGAGTGCTATTTTTGCTTGAGTGGAATTCGAGTATACATCTTTGAACCACAAGAATTGAGTTCTCTAACAGTGTGTGTATATAGCTAGTCATAACCCACAAATAGATCTTAGTTTGTATATGCCAGAGCACTTCTCATAAGTGCCCTCAGTAAACATTGTGGCTTTCAGTGGTGGGTGTATGAGCCCAACAAGTTACCTCTAAACTAACATTGATTTCTGTTTGTTGAATCTATTTTCTTTAGTTATTGCCATTCATCCACAAAATCATGGCCTATAGGTGTTAGGGCACTATGAAAAATGACACATGCAGCAGAAATTTTTATGTCCATTTTATCTAGGCACCTTTCCAACAGATCATGACAGGTTAATGGTTGCACAGTGATTTGAGGCTTTGTTTTAAACAATGTTCTTTTTGTACAGAAAGGAGGCACATATTACCTCCCAAAAGACAAAACAAGTTAGAATTATTCCAAATGCTTATTTTATAGATATAATTAGCATTATGAAAATGTATTACATAGATGACATCAAATTGAATGCTTCTTCAATCAGTCTTGATGCATCCCAGACCTTTAGCTTCAAATGAAGGAGGAGATTTCACAAGGCAAATAGTTTTGCCTTTATAGGCATCAATAAATATAGCAAAGGTAATCATTCTGTTGCTTTCAATCTTTCGTGAGGTACCAAGGTAATATAGGACTTTCCTTTTTGTGTTATTCATTTATAGGCTCCTTTTCTATCAGTATTCAGTTTTCCTTCTTCCTCTTTGTTATTTGTTATTAATTTTTATCCACACATTCATGCTAGGGTATAATCTTCAGATTCATCAAGTGCCATTACCAACAGAGCTAGGCATAGTATGATTTTAGCCAATGCTTCCCCCTTTATCCAGTTCCAGTCACAGGGAGCAGGGTTGGATAAGTATAAGCTCACAGGAATATCTTGTCTGCTAGTTAAGAAAGAGACAGAAACCTTTAATCTTAGGCTAGAGAGGTGAAAAGAAGGAATAAACCATTCCAAAATTGTGCTAGGAATTTGGACAGTAATATTTACAGGTATTATCATGGCATCATTTTAATCAATTGATCCTTTTAGTGGTGTTTGTAAATACACCTGTACTATAGGATAAGGCGGGTGGGGGGAGAGAAAGAAAAGAAAAAGAAAAAATATTAGAATTAGAAAAAAAATTTGTGTTAGTTACTGTGTCATTCCCCACCTGCTCTTCCTAATCATTTCCATAATGTCTCTATAACCTATTATATAATGGTGATCCTCATTTTCAACACAATTGTAAACCATTTCTTAAGTCTTCTATCACCCTCCAGTTTGGTAAGAAGATGTTTCAAATGTCCATTCCAACTTTTAATTGGTCCATTACTCTGTGGATGGTAGGATATAGGGTGTTTATTGAATTTGGTGCTTTTTATAGCACATATAGTTTACATATAGCTCATTGTTACACATATAGCAAAATGAGTTCTTTGATTAGGTAATATATGAGCAAAGTTTTCAAATTAAAATAATCCTTTTTGTTGTAGACCTCTATATAGCATTGGAGACACTTCCTTTAGTTACTACATAGGCAAATCCAAATTTAGAATAAGTATCTCTTCAGTCAAGACATCACTATCTACCTGGAGCCATGAGTAACTAGACAATGTAATCTATTTGCCATCTGTGGAACAGTATTGTTCCTCTCAGAGATGGCCCATAACTGCCTTGATTTCTGATAGTCCAAGTTTATGAGGGGTACGGTGGGATACCCTTTTTCCTGCTCATCATGGTAGTACTGAATGTATCCCTGATCACTTATCTCAGGTACCCAAGAGGTCACTTCCAAAAAGCAAACAAGGATATTATTCTCTTTTTGGTTTTACCAGAAGATTTTTTTTCTTTGATGTGCATCAAAATACCCAACTTTGGGGCCGGCCCGGTGGCGCACTGCTACAGTGTGCTGCTTGGGAGTGTAGCGGTGCTCCCGCCAAGGGTTCGGATCCCACATACAGACTGGTTCCCACTCACTGGCTGAGCGAGGTGCAGGCGTGTCACCGAGGGTTGCGATCCCGTTGCCGGTCCCGGTCCGGTACGGGCGCGACACTGAGGGTTGCGATCCGTTGCCAGACACGAAAAAAGACAAAAAAAAAAAAAAAAAAAAAAAAAAAAAAAATACCCAACTTTGACTTTCCCTATACATGTCCACAAATCTTTTCATATCTTTATGTCCTACACTATGGTTCCTTTTTT
>NW_007734011.1:41276-48387 GCF_000696425.1 Galeopterus variegatus | reverse complement strand
TGATCACTTATCTCAGGTACCCAAGAGGTCACTTCCAAAAAGCAAACAAGGATATTATTCTCTTTTTGGTTTTACCAGAAGATTTTTTTCTTTGATGTGCATCAAAATACCCAACTTTGACTTTCCCTATACATGTCCACAAATCTTTTCATATCTTTATGTCCTACACTATGGTTCCTTTTATCTTCCTGTTATAAGATCCATTTTCTGGGCCATATTACAATCCATTGTCTGCTTCCCAAGAATTGCTATAAATCTACACTATATCATAATTTTTACTGTCTAGTTACTCTGATGCTGTGTCAAATATCACTCTTAATTCTGCCAGTTAAACATATTCATCTTTCTGTCTTTCAAAGTGTGGCCATCAACCAGTTGTAACATAATTGCCTTCTAGATAAAATGTTAGTCTTCCACTCTTGAGCTACATCTGTAAACCATGCTGATTATTTGGCACTCTGTGATAACTGATCATAGAGAAGGTTCTATTCAGCTATGGGATTAGGTAACTCATCAAGGGCATCTAAAGTAGGGCTGAAAGGGATAGCAATCACCTGTTCATGTATTCAGTGGGTACCTGTGGTGGTCCCCATATCATATATTTTTTAATATACCATTTCCATTTGATTAAGGAAACTCTCTGAGCACTTACCTTTCTATTTGAAAGTTGTTCTCACAAAAACCATGACAGTATACGTTTCTCATTAAAATAATTTTATGTATCTCTGTAATAGAAATTTCCATTAAAGCCAACAAGCAATTTCAACTAAAGATCAAAAATTACCTATCAAAGAGATTATACCTGAAGGCAGACTCAGGTAATCTTCTAGTTCAAAATTGAAGCCATTATCTCTAGGCGACAGTCATGGGCCTTTGCAAAGCTTCAGTCTGCCTAAGCATGCACTGCTGATGCTTCTAATATTATTTGAGCAACAGGATTGTATAATGCCAAAAGAGTCAAATGGCTCTTTGAAGCTGCAATACAACCTGCTGTTACAGCCCCATTCAAATCCAGGTTTTTCCTGCTACCTTTGTTAATAGAAACTAACAAAACTCTCAGATACTAACATGATTTCTCCAGAAACCAAAAAACCCTTCAATCTTGTTTTGTTGTTGGAGCTGTTGGAAACAATTGCTTGTTTAATAGCTGCTTGGAGAATACCAGTAGTGGCTCAAGCCCAAACAATTCTAAGAATTTTATTGTTTTTGTCGGACTTTATACTTCAGCCAGGTTAATCAGCCACTCATATGATTAGCCAGCATTTGTAATTCAGCCTTAGTGTGATCTTCAAATTGGGATGTCAGCATTATACCATCAATATAATAGAATAACAATACTTTTCAATTGAATAATATCTAAAAAAAAGTTCAGAAAATGAAAAGACAAGCCACATATTGGAAGAAAACATTTGCAAAACATGTGTCCAATAAATGACTTGTATCTGAAATATATTTTTAAACTTTCACAACTCAATAAGACAAACAACTTGATTTTTTTAAAAGTTGGTCAAAATATTTGAATAGACATTTCAACAGTAATGGTATACAAACAGAAAATAAATAATGAAAAGATGAGCAACACCATTAGTCAGTCATTAGAGAAATACAAACTAAAAACAAATTTAGATTTCACTATACATGCACTAATAGGCTAAAATTTAAAAGACTGACAACACCAAGTATTGACAAGGATGTGGAACTATGGGACTCTCTCAGACATTGCTGGTAGGAATGAAATTGGTACAGTGACTTTGGAAAATACTATAAAATTTTCTTACATAGCTAAACATACGCTTACCATTCAACATAGTAATTCCACTCCTAGGAATGTAAAACTAATATTCACATAAAAATATGAACTCAAATGTTCATAGAAGCTCTATTCATAGTAGCCAAAATTGAAAACAACTCGTGTCCATCATCTGGTGAATAGATATATACACTGTATAGATACACCACAATTTGTTTAACAGATAATCCTCAGTAGTACAAAGGAAGAAACTACTGATACCTGAAACACTTGAATTTATCTCAAAGCATCAGATTAAGTGAAAGAAATCAGACACAAAAGACTACATCCTACAAGATTTCATTTGTATAATATTCTAAAAAGTTCAAAATTACAGTGACAGAAAATTTAAAAATTACAGTGACATCAGTGGTTGTCAGGGGTTGGGTAAAAAATTTACTGAAAAAGGTCACAAGAAAAAAATACTGTATTTTATTTGGAAATACTGTATTTTAAACCATTGCTGTGGTGTTGATGGTGGCTTTATAACTGCATGTATTTGTCAAAACTCAACTAACTATATACATTTAAGTTTGGCTATTGTGTGTAAATAAAATCTCAATAAAATGGGTTTTAAAATATGCACATAGACATATATATACCTTAATCTCAGCTTTTTAAAATAATCAGCTCAGTTTGAAAAGCAGCTTAAAGCATATTTTGATATATTATGAACATTTCAGAAAATTCTTTTTTAAAAAAGTTTTCCAAGTTTCCAGTTCCCTGAGGCTTTAAAGCAGGTTTCTAAGTTTTTCTTTAAACAAAACAGAGCAACTGAGGGAGTCTCCCAGGAGACCTTAACTTTGTAACTGTGATTAGTTACTTCAGTTCTAACATTCTTTGATTGCAATAATAATTAAACTTTTTTTTATGTCATAGTCTCAGGAGCCATTCTAATCCAGATCTCTAAAGGTGAACAAAAATCATTAAACATCGCAATTGTAATCACTTTAATATAGGCAAGGTCATATTATTTTCTGGAGAAAGCAAATAGGGTGGATATATCTAAAATCAATTCACAATATGCCTGACGAATAAACAGAAATGTCTAAACAAAATGATGGAAATTGGAAGAGATACTTCAGTGAATGCAAATATGAATTTTTCTATCAGGGCTGTTAAATTAAATGAGATGCTTCCAGAATAGCAAGTTTAACATCACTGGACAGCAATTTGTTGGAGTTATTGGAGAATTTTTTAGGACCAGGCTGTCTCATATGCCTTTTCAGTTCTCTTCTAACCTGACAGTCTATGTCAGGTTAGAAAATTATAGTGACATCAGTAATAATGTCAATTATTACTTGTCAATAACATGAATAATTTCAAGTGTCTAGATGGATCCACAGAAAAAAACAGAAATTGACTAAATAGACAGAAAACTACATTCCTACAACTAAAAAAAAAATCTGAGAATTAAGAGGCTTTTAGTCATTTTTGCTAGAGATTCAGAATAGAAGTCAGAAGACCTGTGCTTATTTCAGTTGTGTGTGACCCTTTGATTCATCACTGGACCTAACCATTCTTCCCCCGCTTGGTGAAACTGTGGTCCAGAATATATATCACTTGAAACTCAGACGAATATTCTGAGACTGAGATACACTGAATATGTAAGATAAAAGATTAAATGGTAGTATAAGTCAAGACTTAAACTTCTTCAACGGTGCTAAGAAAAAGAACTGCGAAAACTAATTCAAGATTATAAAAAGACAGTTTTTCAATCAAAGGGAAAAAGATGAATATTTAAGCAGAAATCGAATAACCATTTGGTGTGGTCTTGTAAAGGGGATTAAGTGTGATAGTGGAAAGAGTCACAGCTACATTTGAGATTTATACAGAATTCAAAACTGGAGCAATAACAGCATTTTAAAAATAATGGATGGCACGCGGTAAGAGAAAAATACTCAAGAGTTCGAGTTTCTCTACATATTTGAATGAAGAAAATACCAATTGTTTTACAGTGTGATGTAAGTATACTTTATTATGTAATTATCTATATTTATGTCAGACAGCCTGCATCTTACCTAAATTTGTCTGAGTCTTACCTAAATTTGTCTATGTATATACTTTACAAATTACAGCATAATTACTACTCCATCAAAAATTTTAGTGAGGGCAGATGCCAAATGTTATAGCTTTGCCATAAGTAGGTAATTGAATGTTTTTAGTATATTTCAGTAACAATTAAACTTTTTCATATTTTACCTGATAGCAGCAAAGATATCGAATTCTCTCTAACTCCCAACCCTCACCACATTTTATTTCTGTTCATTCTTCCCCAACTCTGTGTTCTTAACAGACATTTACTGAGCAACAACTAGGTAAAAATCACTGTGATAGGCACTGTCTTAGGATCTTAAATCTGGCATTATGACTGTCCTCATTTTACAGATAAAGAAGATAAAACTCAGTATGCTTAAAAGTATTATTAAAAGATCACAAAGCTACAAGTGGCCAAACAAAAAAATACAACACAGTTTCTTGATTCTAAAACCTGCTATACTTCTTTCAGTATGCCACATTTTCTTGGCTAATTTTTGAATCTTGAAATGTGCAATTTTATGTAATTTTCTAAGCATCCACAGAAATGGTAGTGAAGAAAAATGCAAAACAAACAAACAAACAAAACCTTAATTTGACAAGATGACAACTAAATCATTGCACATAGGTTGTTATAGACCAGAGCTTTTCTTCCAAGGCATGATGAGGTCCTGAGATCAACTAGAAAAGTTCCTGAGGGCCCTGGGATCAGCTAGCAAAGTCCAAGTTTGTTTGTTTGTTTTCACTATCATGATGCTAAGGAACTCCATAAGGGAGAGCAGTGCTTCATCTTTAGTTCTTCTGAGAGAAGTATATTTGGCCCAAAGTACAACAACATAGAAAGTTCTCAAGACCATTTTTTACCATAGTTATAAAATTTTTATGACAACCATGGCAAACAGCAATTCCATTTGTTTTCTTCTATCCCAGATTTTTGTTGTTAAAAAAAATAACAACTATACCTTTTTGAAGTTGTTACAACAAGCAAATGGAAAGGACATTCTTGGGGGNGGGCCATAATAATCATATACATTGTATATTGACAAAATAAAAATTTAATGAAAAAAAATGGCATAATGCTTTTAAAGATCCCAAGGTGTCCAACTTTTATAATATCAGAGGGGAATCAAGTTCCTATCAGGGCCATAAAAGACTATATAGGCAAGAAAGAAAATGTGGAGCACTAAGGAGGCTGTAAAGCAATTAACTAGACAAATGGAAGGGACAGCGGGATAGATGATAGACAGCGGCATGAGAACATTATTCTGCCTTAAAATACCTGTCAATCTCTAGTGTTATCAGTGATGAAGGGAGGAAGGGGGGATTGAAGGGGAAACCTAAAGCATTTTTTCTCCCTACACAGTGTGTGCTATTCTATTTTTATATTAGGCCTCAATAGCATTATTACTTATCCAATCAGATATAATTATGCTTCTGTGCAATAGTAAATAGTTTGGAAGTTTATTATCTAGGCATGGGAGCAGTAAGAGGAAGAGAGAACATTAGAATATTTGTGGTGGCAAAAGTTCCTACTGGTACCAAAACCCTCAAGACCCTGTTTCAGTAGATAAGAATTTTTGGAGTTCTTTGATAATTTAGAAGAAGACTAAATAATCTACCTTGTAACAATTTAAAAGATTACTAGAAGAAATGTAGTAATGTGCCTTGCTATTGTAAACTTCTTTTATCCTAGACCTTTCCTTTCTTGATACCCTCCCACCTCTGAACACTGAAAGATCTGATCTATTGGGCATTTCAGTGTTTGATCCTTTCCCAAGCCTAGCATTAATATTGCAGCCATCAGATATCCAGAACTACATAGATCCCAAATGACAACTGTGAAAAGTAAAACATGCCAGAAAATACAGGTTATGATAGAAGTCTGTATTTGATATACGAAAATACAAGTTACAAAGCTTACTGTTGCTTACTCTTGGGTCAGCTGCAACCCCCTGCTTAAGGAAGAAGCTTCCCCAGTTCTGATTGATTTATTTAAAAAAATGAGCACCTTTGTGCTGAAAGAATGGGGCATTAAATAGACAGGATGCCTGTGCTCAGGGAAGACAAAAGTAATATTTAGACTGGGAAGGAATAAAGAGATGACCAATACTCTTCTTCCATAGATATAGAAACTGGGGCCAAAGATGTCAAAGGAAGTAAAAAGAGCACTGCTACTAAATCCAACTGCAAGTCGAGTTATTCCACTCCAATTGCATTTTAAAATTACCCATAGATGGACAGAACCCACTATGCGTTTGTAAAGGAGTTTACTAACCAGCAACCTAGAAATGTCAAATAATTTTAAGAAACCAATTTTTTCCTTATATAGAACAGAGAAGATGAAGAGAAAAGCCCTGTTTTTAAGATAATAAGGGTACCTTGATTCATGGGATAAATGAGTGGTGACTAAAAATAAAAGAAGCAACTACAGTGACCAGAAAAAGTCAGAGCCAACTTTTCAGAAGGAAGTCTGTTCAGAAAAAAGTGTTCTAGCTCTGAGCCTTATCACAATCAAGATCATAGCATTTATTTTACTTATTTAGTTAATTTTCTGTCTCCCTTAACTAGATTATAAGCTCCATAAGGATAGTTTTTTGTTGATATTTTTGTTTTGTCTCTGCTTTGTATTTTTTGTTTTCCACCGATATAGCTCCAGCGCTGAAGTTTTACACAATGCATGGCAAATGCTAAAAAACTATTTGTTGACTAAACAAAGAATGAATTTAAAAATAATAATAAAAATAAAAAAAAATAGTTGCTGGCAGTTACTTTTCCCAGGTAAAGAGCCTAAGGAATATGAGCTCATTTAAAGAAAAACTGGGTGGGATCCAAGGCAAGAAAGTACCCAGTTCAGGGTTTATAAATTGGTTGTTTTGACTTGAAACTAGAGGTCTAGGCACAAAATTGTACACCACATGACAGTGGTTCAACTAGATTATATTGATAATGCAATAGAAGGTGTACAGAGGGGCCGGCCCGGTGGCGCACTGGATAGTGCGCCGCTTGGGAAGTGCGGCGGCGCTCCCGCCCGAGGGTTCGGATCCCACATACAGACCGGTTCTCGCTCACTGGCTGAGCGAGGTGCGGGAGCAACACCGAGGGTTGCGATCCCGTTGCCGGTCCCCAGTCCGGTACGGGGGCAACACTGAGGGTTGCGATCCGTGTCCGGACACGGAAAAAGACAAAAAGACAAAAAAAAAAAAAAAGAAGGGGCACAGAAGGTTGCGAAATATTCAGAGAATAAGCGGAATCTTTCAAACACATTTATTAGCATCCCCCTTTTGC
>NW_007734011.1:23966-40485 GCF_000696425.1 Galeopterus variegatus | reverse complement strand
CGGCGGCGCTCCTGCCCGAGGGTTCGGATCCCACATACAGACCGGTTCTCGCTCACTGGCTGAGCGAGGTACGGGGGCAACACTGAGGGTTGCGATCCGTTGCTGGACACGGAAAAAAACAAAAAGAAAAAAAAAAAAAAAAGGTGTACAGAAAGTTGAGCAATATTCAGAGATTAAGCTGAATCTTTCAAACACATTTATTAGCATCTGCCTTTTGCACTTCTATTAGTAACCTACTCTTCAGATGGCTGAAAAGAAGGCAAAGTAAATAAGACCTATTTGAAAGAACCTGTAATAATCAGTTGGGAAATGGGAGACGAAAGGATGGCTGTTCTTCTGCAAGCTGCCATAGATGTAAGAGGCAAGGGACAAAGCAGAAACACACTAATCAAAATATATAAAATAGATTATGCAAATTATGAATTATATATCATGAACCTACCTGTCCTGTGACAGTATAGACATCAAAGTATTTATATCATTATAGAAAGTGAAAACAAAGACCTCTTAGTTTTAAGAGATTGATTGTTAGTATACAAAAGTAGTATCTCTTAATTTGAAGAGATTGGTTGTTAGTATACAAAAATAACCTGTGTCCAACTGGATAGTTACACTGATACTCAACACATAGTATGAATAACAAAAGTGAGTGGAGGCAAATATAGATTCCATCTCATTTGACTGTCCTGGCCAGTTTTCAGTTTCTGCTCTTTGATTTAGCAGATACCTTCAAAGTTGAAATAACTTTGAGAAAAGTAACTCAACTTTTATTAACACTCTCTTTCTCCATTTTCCAAATTATTGACTGCATTCTCAATTAAGTATGTCTCCTTCTTAGGCACAGAACTTATCTGGGGAAATAGTAGATCAGGAAAAGCAAAAAAGAGACAGGAAGGAGCACTGTATAAAAGAGAAGAAAATTATAAAGACTAGAACTTGAAGGGACCATGGAGATAACTTCATTCAATCAAAAGTGATTAAATGTGAGAATACTAAGGTTAAAAGAAGCAATGTCATTTATCAAAGTCCCACATTTCTCAGGATCAGAGGCAGAATGAGAATAACTCTTGACTCCTCATGCAAAGCTTTTTCCATTTCATTCTTGTCACAGATATTGAGAGCTGAAAACTTATTTAGGCTGACTTTCATCTCTATATTGTATTATTTTTTTCAGATACTTGCTGCCCACTAGCCATTGCAGGCAATGGACATGCAAAATCAAACGACAGTGACTGAATTTACCCTGACTGCCTTCCCTGTTCTTCAGAAGCTTCAGATTTCCCTTTTTGTTGTCCTCTTTTTTACTTACGTGCTTACCCTAACAGGAAACATTGTCATCATTTCCCTAATATGGTCCGATAATCGCCTCCAAACCCCAATGTACTTCTTCCTCAGTAATTTGTCATTTGTGGACATTTTGTACACTACCTCAGTTACCCCAAAGCTGTTAGCCTGTCTCCTACAGGACAGGAAAACCATATCCTTTGCTGGCTGCATCATCCAAACATACTTCTTTTTTTTCTTGGGGACAGTGGAGTTTATCCTTTTGGCAGTGATGTCCTTTGACCGCTACGTGGCCATCTGTAACCCCCTGCGCTACCCCATCATCATGAACAGCAGGGTCTGCCTCCTGCTGGTTCTGGGCTGCTGGGTGGGAGCCTTCCTGTCTGTGCTGTGTCCAACTATTGTGGTCTCCAGACTGCCTTTCTGTTATAAGGAAATTGGTCACTTCTTCTGTGACATCGCCCCTCTGCTACAGGTGGCCTGTATAGACATTCACTTCCTTGAGGTGATAAACTTCCTCTTATCTTCCCTCGTCCTCCTGACCTCGCTGGTGCTCACCACAGTGTCCTACACCTACATCATTTCTACCATCGTGCGCATCCCCTCAGCCCAAGGACGTCAGAAGGCCTTTTCCACCTGTGCTTCTCACATCACTGTTGTCTGCATTGCCTACGGGAGCAACATCTTCATGTATGTGAGGCCCAGCCAGAGTCACTCACTGGATTTTGACAAGGTGACAGCCGTCCTCACCACAATGGTGACCCCTCTTCTGAATCCCTTCATTTACAGTCTAAGAAACGAAAAGGTTAAGGAAGTCTTGAAAGAAGCAATCGACAAAATTATGTCTCTATTGCATGAGAGAATTTGAAACCTTAATGAAGTTTCTTTGCTCAGAATGGTTATTCTCAACTCTGACTCAGTATGGAGGAACACATGCTTGAAGACCAGAACATCAAAGATAGATAGGAAGGTGTGACGAGGTTTGTTGCCTCATCAGAGGCAAAGAAAGTCAAGGTCCAGAGGAGACAATTCAGCCATGAAGAAAATAACATGTTCTGAACACTATTACATGGGTTAATAAAAATACTGAGCTAAAATCCTAAAACCTGAATTTTAAGTCAGGCTTTATCATTTTTTCATCAGGTGGCACTTAGCCTATCTGATCTTTAGTTTTCTCATTTATAAAGTGAGGAATACTGTTGTGCTTTTTCTTTTCATTTTTGTTATTGTTGGCTTAACCAAGATAGTCTAAAAAAGGCAACCACATATAATTAAAAACACTTTGCTGGGTCTTTTCAGATATTCCAAGATGATTGGCTCATCCTTAACAGTTAAATACTGTAGATAATAATAACAACAACAACAACAACAAGGAAGAGGAGTAACATCACTTAGGGTCTGTACAGTGTACTTAATACATGTATGTCTCATTTAATATTCCTAATAACTTTGAGAAGCTGATATTACCTCCACTTTACAGGTGTAAAAACCGAGGTGTACAGTGGTTAAGCATCTTGCCCCAAACTACACCACTGGTAAGTGACAAAAATTTAGAGTATTTGAACTCTAGTCTCTATTAGCACCTCACTATATCATAGTGTGAAAGAGGAAGAAACTTAGGAGGGAAAATCATAGTAAGTGAAATAAGCCAGGCACAGAAAGAGAAGTACTGTATGTTCTCACTCAAGAGTGGGAACTAAAATTATAAACATATAAGTGAAAGAAAGAAAGAAACAACATCCCCCATAATACACTGAACTTTCAAAAGGACAACTGGGATTACTAGAAGTGGGAAGGGCGCTGGAAGGGAGGAATGGGTAANCTGGCTCATCCTTAACAGTTAAATACTGTAGATAATAATAACAACAACAACAAGGAAAAGGAGTAACATCACTTAGGGTCTGTACAGTGTACTTAATACATGTATGTCTCATTTAATATTCCTAATAACTTTGAGAAGCTGATATTACCTCCACTTTACAGGTGTAAAAACCGAGGTGTACAGTGGTTAAGCATCTTGCCCCAAACTACACCACTGGTAAGTGACAAAAATTTAGAGTATTTGAACTCTAGTCTCTATTAGCACCTCACTATATCATAGTGTGAAAGAGGAAGAAACTTAGGAGGGAAAATCATAGTAAGTGAAATAAGCCAGGCACAGAAAGAGAAGTACTGTATGTTCTCACTCAAGAGTGGGAACTAAAATTATAAACATATAAGTGAAAGAAAGAAAGAAACAACATCCCCCATAATACACTGAACTTTCAAAAGGACAACTGGGATTACTAGAAGTGGGAAGGGCGCTGGAAGGGAGGAATGGGTAAAGTTCTGTGAATAGCAATGATATTGTAAATTATTGAATGTAATAATTATTCCGAAGTGAGCATCACATATTACACCTGGGTGTTGATGTTCAACTCTGTACCCCACAGATATGTACAATCATCTTTGTTGCAATAAAAAAAAAAAAGAGAGGGAAACCGAAGTTGGCCTGGAAGTTACCCACTTTTTCTGAAACCAGAAGCATTCCCTGCCTAACCTACCAACTGGTAGATCAGGGCAGACTGGGTGTGGCATGCAGCCAGAATAGGCTGTAAGACGCCATCGGTTAAAAAGAAAACTGTTTATTTAGAAGCCATAACTGACCATGAGTCTAGATTAATCATCTGTAGTAGCTGATCCCTGTGACTGTCACATACAGAAGAATAAGTATCTTAGAATTCACTTGGTTGGGGGGAAAAACAAAACAAAACTAAACTAAAGTAATCAATTTTGCTTACAGAAAGTGAATATTGACCCAGAACTGTAGAGCTAATAGAAGAAAACATAAGTGAAGCACTTCACAACATGGGTTTGGGCAAAGAGTTTTTGGATAAAACCTCAGAAGCAGAGACAACAAAAGCAAAATTGGACAAATGAGCTTACTTTAAACTAAAAAGATTCTTCACAGAATCAGCAGACTAAAGAAACAACCCACAAAATGAAAGATAATGTTTACAAGCTATGCATCTGACAAGGGATCAGTAGCCAAAATATATAAAGAATTTCACAACTTAATAGCAAAAAAACAAATAACCCAACTAAAAAATGGGCAAAAAACCTATTCAGGCTTCAGACATTTCTTAAAAGAAAACATACAAATGGCCAACAGGTTTATGAAAAAAATGTTCAACATCACTAATCATTAGAGAAATGTATATCAAAACCACAATGAAATATCCACTCACGCCCTTACAATGGCTATTATCAATAGCAAAAGAAAACAAGTGTTAGCCAGGATGTAAAGAAAAGGGAACACTTACACAATGTTGGTGGAAATATAAATTAGTACAGTATGGAGGTTCCTCAAAATATCGAAAATAGATCTCCTATATGATCTAGAAAGTCCTGAAATCAGTATGTCAAAAAGACATCAGCATTGCATGTTTATCGCAGTACATGGGATGTCTTGGCTATTGTAAATAGTGCCTAAGTGTCCATTACATAATGAATTATGTTTCATCCCAGTGAGTCTGATTTTAAATGTATGTTTTCCAGAACTGTAAAAGAATCCATTAGTGTTGTTTTAAGCCACAAGTTTGTGGCAATTTGTTACAGCAGCCACAGGAAATTAATATAGACCCAATTTGTGTTTCTGTCTCTGCACTGTTTTTCTCCACTTTTCTGTGCACATGGAAGATAATGGCTGCTTTAGTCTTTCACAAATATGTCTGTATTCAATTACAGATACACATTTAATATATAGCAGTATTTATATTGAATACATTTGAATATATTGATGTGCATTGAATTTATGTGGATACATATTTAAAATTCTTTAACTTCAAAATCCAAATTCCTGGGAGGAGGATCTGATTGGTCCAATCAGAGTGAGATGTCCATTCCTGACTTACTTATTTGTAAGAAGAATGGGTTATGAAGAATCAAATCACCCTGTGCCACACAGCCACTGAGCAGTTGCTGTGGAGCAAGTGCTCTAAGTATGTAGGAACAGGGAGAAGACAATCTCTAAGACAAAAAAAATACTGTTGACTTTCTAACTACATAGACAAAGAACCTTAGAAATTGTCATAGAATTTATCATGGAAGAGCATGTGGAGAATGTGCTATCTTAAGAATGGGTTCAGAATATTGTGAGAGAGCATAGTCCATTATAAAATATGCAGTGGACAAATGTTTAGAGAGGGTAGGACAATGTCACCAAGAATGAGGCAATCACATAATTTTCTGTTCTATACTTTTGACTGGAAACTAAGATGGGATTTCAGAAGTTACTGTATTTGTTTTCTATTGCCGCCATAACAAATTTCCACTAACTTAGTGGCATAAAACAACAATTTATCTTACAATTCTGTAGGTCAGAACCCCAACACAGGTCTCACCAGGCTAAAATTTCAGCAGGCTGCATCCCTTTCAGGGAGTGGTAGCAGAGATTCCATTTCCTAGTCATCTGGATGGTTGATAGAATTCACCTTTTTAAAGGCTATACTCTGGATGCAGCTTGGAAATTTGTTTCACTCGATGAGCAAATTTTTTCCACTAAATCTGAGAAACAGTATGTTCTGCTATGATTACATCATTGAATTAAGTGGTTGGGATAAATTGTTGAACAAGATCTTTAATGTTGAAATATAAATTTAATCTTGAGAAGTAGTACCTTTAAGAACCTCTTAAAATCTTAAAGACAGGACTGGCCAGTTAGCTCGGTTGGTTAGAGTGCAGTGCTATTAATACCAAGGTCAAGGGTTTGGATCCCCATACTCGTTAGCCACCTAAAAAAAAAAAAAAAAAAAAAAAAAAAAAAAAAAAAAAAAAAAACCTCTAAAACCAAATCACTTTTGTTTGAAAGTCATTTTAAAGCTGGAAGAAAACACACTATACAAATTGTTTAATTTATTGTGCTTGAAGGGTGGGGCTATGGTTATTTTTTTCTACATTTTGGAGCTTTAAAAATTTTGGAAGCATATGTTAATTTTAATATTGGAAAAATTAGTAAATTTTATATGCAATAAAACATATATTAGAAGAAAAGTTCAGGAATTCCCTGAGGCAAGAGATATGTTTTAAAATTTATTTTACAATTTGAGAGAAAAAACTAATTCTGTTATGAGTTCATTTTAATAATAGACATAAAGAATATTTTCTTAAATTATAATTCCTTCATAAAAATAGACACAAATCCTTGAAAATTCTGCATTTTAAGAACCCAGTTATTTTTTAAGTATTAATGTAATTAATGCCTAAAGGAATTTTTTTTTATTCTTAAAGTTATGACTTTGCAAGTGTAAATTGAGAGAGCTGTTCTGAGAAAAATTAAGTAACATATTCTCTTAATGGTCACATTCCCATTCCTGCATTGTAGAAAATATGTGGCTAACTTTTGAAGTGTTGATACATATTTAAAAATTTGAAAGGACTCTATTTCCAAAAGCAACCTAAAAGAGTTACATTTTTGGAAAGAAATTAGCCTCACAAATGAAAAGGCTGAAATCAGACAGCCATCAAGGGAGGACTGATTAAATGTTGATTAATTAAAAAATGGCATGAAAAGGGTAGAGATAGATGGAATATCTACTTAAGTTTTAATGGATCACTATAAAAGATAAATGATCCCGGTGCTCCGCCAACTCCTTAAACTGTAAAAGGACCACCACAAATTCACTCAATAGTACTAGCTTTGATACATTTTTTAAAACTGATGATTATAAAAAAAGAGTAATCTATAATCTCTGCAGATCCAGTGCTGATTGAAATGATGCGAGCCGAAGGAGAGGATTATGAATCTGAGTGATGCGAGGGCTAGGGTATCTTGGCACAAAACCCAGAAGAAGAATGGAGCCAGTCTTCGTTGGCATAGGTCAACTGTCCTGGGGATAAAGAAGAAAGTTTAATGGTGGTGCTGGACACTTGTGCACAATGTACTGGCATGCATAAATGTAATAAAAAGTTAAAGGACAGTTCATTAAATTAGGAGGTATGGTGATGTGCATACAAAAATAAGGACTTAAATAGGAGTTTTCTCTGTAGTGTACTTTTTATTTATTTTTCCAGCTTTATTATGGTATAAGTGACAAATAAAATTGAATATATTTAAGGTATACCACATGATGTTTAGATATACATATACATTGTGAAATTATTACCACAATGAAGCTAACACATTCATCACCTCACATAGTTTTTGTGTGAGTGTACGTGATACGAACACGTAAGATACTCATTTAGCAAATTTCAAGTATACAATACAGTATTATTGATAGTCACCATGCTGTACATTAATTCTCCAGAATTTAGTCATCCTACATAACTGAAACTTTGTATCCTTTAATCAACAGCTCTCCATTTTGCCCAACTCCCATCACCTGCCAACCACTATTCTATTCTCTGCTTTTTTAACTTTGACTTTTTCAGATTCCAACATATAAGTAAGATCATGCAGTATCTGTCTTTCTCTTATTGGCATGTTTCACTTAACATAATGTCCTCCAGGTTCATCCAGGTTGTTGCAAAATCAGGATTTTCTTCTTTTTTTAAGGTAGAAAAATAGTCTATTGTATTTATATACCTCATTCTCTTTATCCATCAATGGACATTTAGTTTGTTTCCATATCTTGGCTATTGTAAATAATTCTGAAATAAACATGGGAGTGCAAATATCTCTTTGAGATCCTGATTTCAACACCTTTGGGCATATACCCAAAAGTGGGATTGCTGGATAATAAAGTAGTTCTATTTTTATTTTTTGAGAAAACTCTGTACAGTTTTCCGTAATGGCAGTACCAATTTACATTCCTGCCAACAGTGCTCAAGGTTTTCCTTTTCTCCACATCCTTGCCAACACATGTCATCTCTTCTCTGTTTGATAGTAGCCATTCTAACAAGCACAAAATGATCTCATTGTGGTTTTATTCATATTTCTCTGATAATTAGTGATGTTGAACATCTTTTTATATAACTTGGCGATTTGTATATCTTTGGCAACGGGATCGCAACCCTCGGTGTCGTGCCCGCACCACGCTCAACCAGTGAGTGGACCGGTCTCTATATGGGATCTGAACCCTTGGCGGGAGCACCGCCGCACTTCCAAGCACCGCACCCTACCGAGTGCGCCACCGGGCTGGCCCTGCATTGATTTTTTACGGGTATTTTTGAGCAGGTGGCCAGTATAGGGATCGAACTCTGGACCTTGATGTCATTAGTACCACACTCTAACTGACAGAGCTAACTGGCCAGTGGGATTGCATTGAATCTAGATTATTTTGAGTATGGATATGTTAACAATATCAATTCTTAAATGCACAAACACAGGCTAACTTTCCATTTATTTCTGTCTTCAATTTCTTTTGTCAGTGTTTTATAGTTTTTAGTATTAGATCTTTCACCTTTTTTGGTTAAATCCGTTTCTAATTTTTCTTTTGATGGTGTTGTAAATGGGATTGTTTTCTTGATTTCTTTTTTGAATAGTTCATCATTAGCGTATAGAAACACTACTAATTTTTGTATGTTGATTGTGTGTCCTGCAACTTTACTGAATTTGTTTATTCATTCTAAGAGTTTTTTGGTGGAATCTTTAGGGCTTTTTCTATGTAAGATCACATCTGCAAACATAGACAGTTTAACTCCTTCTATTCCAAATTGGATGGTTTTCATTTCTTTTTCTTATGTAATTGCTCCAGCTAGGATTTCAAGTACTATGTTGAATAGAAGTGGTGAGAGTGGGCATCCTTGTTTTGTTCCTGATTTAGAGGAAAAGCTTTCATCTTTTCACAGTTAAGTATGATGTTAGCTGTGGGCTTTTGATATATGGTCCTCATTGTGCTGAGGTACATTCTTTCTATATCTAATTTGATGAGAGTTTTTTATCATGAGAAGATGTTGAATTTTGTCAAATGCTCTTTCTGTATCTATTGTCATGATCATATGGTTTTTGTCCTTCATTCTATTAATGTGTTATATCACATTTATTGATTTGCATTTGTTGAACCACTCTTTTATGCTGGGGATAAATCCCACTTGACCATGGTGAATGACCATTTTAATGTGCTATTGAGTTCAATTTGCTAGCCTTTTGTTGAGAATTTTTTCATTTATGTTCAGCAGGGATATTTGCCTGTAATTTTCTTTTCTTGTAGTGTCCTTGTCTGGCCTTGGTATCAGGGTAATGCTGGCCTCATAAAACAAATTTGGAAGTATCCCCTTCTCTTGAATTTTCTGAAAGAGTTTGAGAAGGACTGGCACTAATTCGTCTTTAAATGTTTGGTGGAATTCACTAGTGAAGCCATCAGGCCCCGTTCTTTTCTTTAACAGGAAATCTTTAATTATTGAGTCATTCTCCTTACTTATTATTGGTCTGTTTAGATTTTCTGTTTCTTCATAATTCTGTCTTGGTAGGTTGTATGTAGCTGGGAATTTATTCATTTCTTCTAGGTTATCCAATTTGTTGGTGTGTATTTGTTGAAATTAGTTTTTTGTGGTTATTTGTATTTCTTTGGTATCAGTTGTAATGTTTCTTCTTTCATTCATGAATTTGAGTCTTCTTTCTTTTATACCAGTCTAGCTAAAGTTTTGTCAATTTTGTCTATCTGTTCAAAAAAACCAATTCTTAGTTTTGTTGGTCTTTTGTATTGTTTTTCTAGTCTCTATTTCATTTATTTGTACCCTAATCTTTATTATTTCTTTTTTTCTACTAACTTTGGGCTTAATTCATTTTTTCTTTTCTAGTTCCTTGAGATTCAACATTACGTTGTTTGAGATCTTTCTACATTTTTTTTTGTCTTTTTTTTGTCTATTTCATTTATTTGTACCCTAATCTTTATTATTTCTTTTTTTCTACTAACTTTGGGCTTAGTTCATTTTTTCTTTTCTAGTTCCTTGAGATGCAACATTACGTTGTTTGAGATCTTTCTACATTTTTTTTTTGTCTTTTTTTTGTGACCGGCAACGGGATTGCAACCCTCGGTGTCGCGCCCGCACCACGCTCAACCAGTGAGTGGACCGGTCTCTATATGGGATCCGACCCCTCGGCGGGAGCACCGCCGCACTCCCAAGCGCCGCACTCTACTGAGTGCGCCACTGGGCCGGCCCCTTTCTACATTTTTGACATAGATGTTTATTGTTGTAAACTTCCCTGTTAGAACTGCTTTTTCTACATTCCATCAGTTTTGATATGTTTTGTGTTTATTTTCATTTGTCTCAAGGTATTTTTTATTTCATTTTAAATTTCTTCTTTGACCCATTGGTTGTTCAGAAGCAAGTTATCTAATTTCTATGTATTTGTGAATTTTACTAAATTTTTCCTGTTATTGTTTTCTAGCTTCATACCATTGTAGTTAGGAAAGATACTTGATATAATCTTAATCTTCTTAAATTTGTAAAGACTTGTTTGTGACCTAACATATGATCTATCCTGAAAAACTTATGTGTGCACGTGAGAAGAATATGTATTCTGCCCCCTAGTATTATTACATTGCAGTCTATCTCTCCCTTCAAATCTATTTATATTTGCTTTATATAGTTAGGTGTTCCACTGTTAGGTGCATATATATTTACAATTGTTGTATACCCTTGATAAGTTGACCCATTTATCATTATATAATGATCTTCTTTGTCTCTTTTTACAGTTTTTGACTTAAGGACTATCTTGCCTGATACAAGTATAACTACCCCTGCACTCTTCATTTCCATTAGCATACAATATCTTTTTCCATTCCTTCACATTCAATCTATGTGTGTCCTTAAAAGTGAAGTGAATCTCTTGTAGGCAGCATATAGTTGGTTCTTGTTTTTCAAACAAGATTCAGTCACTTTATGTCTTTCTATTTAAGAATTTAATCTATTTACATTTAAGATAAGTATTGATAGAAGGAACTTACTCATGCCATTTTGTTCATTGTTTTCTGGTTGTTTCATAGATCCTTTTTTTCATCCTCTCTGGCTGTCTTCCTTTGTAATTGCATGATTTTTCCATAGTGGTATACTTTAATTTCTTACTTTTTACCTCTCGTGTATCACCTGTAGAATTTTGCTTTGTGGTTACCATGAGGCTTTCATAATACATCTTATAGTTATAACAGCCTATTTTAAGCTGATAACTTAACTTCATTCATGAACCACAACTCTACACTTTTGTTCCCCTCTCTATTTTATGTTTTTGTTATCAAATTTACATACTTTATATTGTGTGTTTCTTAGCAAATTGTTATAGCTATTATTATTTTTAATAGGTTTGGTTTATTAACCCTCATACAAAAGATACAAATATATAAAAAATACATACCACCATTAAAGTATTAGAATATTCTAAATTTTCCTATGTACCTACTTTTCCCAGTGATTTTTCTTTCTTTCTTTCTTTTTTTTGGTGGCTAGCTGGTACAGGGATTGAACTCTCAGCCTTAGCGTTATCAATACCATGATCTAACCAACTGACCTAACCAGGCAGCCCCTCAATGAGTTTTCCACTTCACATGTTTTAATGATATTAATTACTGTCCTTTTCATTCAGGTTGAAGAATTCCCTTCAGCATTTCTTGTAAGGTAGATCTCATGGTGATAAACCCCCTCAGCTTTTGTTTATATGGAAAAGTATTTATTTCTCCTTCTTTCCTGAAGTATAGCTTCGCCATGTAAAGTATTATTGGTTAGCTTTTTTTTCTCTTAGTAACGGACCTATTCATCAGGTCTGTAGGGGCTAGGCTAGAGCCTGGGTTCATGGAGGCAATGAGTAGGTCTCGAGCCCAAGACTACAGGGGCTCAGGTACATGAAAGAGCCTGGGGCCTGGGTCCACTGAGACAGGCCTGGAGCCTTAGTTCATGGGTGCTGGTCTAGCACTGGAGTCTACTGGGGTCGACCAGTCTACTAGTGCTAAAGCCTGGGTCCACTTCAGCAGCTCTGGACCCTGCTTCTGCTGGAGTGTGGGGCCACAGGAATCAGCCTGGAGAATGAAGCTACAGGATTGGCTTGGGGACTGAGCATGGCTGGAGCCTGTGTTGCTGGTGCTAGCCTGGGGTTGAGGCCAGGTGTGCCAGCTAGGCCCAGAAGTGGGCCTGGATCCTGCGTGTGTGGGGCCTGGCCCAGTGCTGGGGTTGCTACAGAGCCTGAGACCACTGGAATCAGTCTGGTGGTGGGGCAGCCAGGAGGCTGTACCCTCTGGGCCAGCCTGGACCCTGGAGCTGTGGGATCAGGCCTGACTCTGGGGCAGGCCTAGAAGCTTTGTCTTTGAGTAATGAACTGGAATATGTGGCAATAGAGGCCTGCATAGGGCTGAGATTTACTTGGGTGGGTCCAAGGAAAAGTCTGGTGCTTACTTTCTCTTCTTCCCCAACATAGAAGGTATCTCCAAGCTGTGGTTGGAGTTACACAAGTAATGTGAAACTGTTCTTCCAACCTCTTCAATGCATCTTTTCTTTCCTTTCTTTCTTTTTAAATTGCAGCTGGCCAGTAAAGAGATCTGAACCCTTGACCTTGGTATTAGCAGCACCAGGTGAGTTACTCTAACCAAGTGAGCTAACCAGCCAGCTCCATCTTTTCTTATTTCTGTCCTACACCCAGGTGCTATGATCTCTTACCTGATTTCCTTAGCTCTTGTGAAGGTATTTTTATTCATGAATAGTTGTTCAAATTGATGTTTCTGTGAGGAAACAAGTTCTGGAAAGACCCTATTTCACCATCTTGCTGATGTCATCAAAAAATCTATTCTGAAAATATTTCTCCCAGTATGTGACCTGTCTTTTCATTTTCTTAACAATGTCTTTAAAAGAGCAAATATTTAAATTTTGGTAAGTTTCAAATTAGTCATTTTTTAATGATTTGTAGATTCATAATTTTTCTGTCCTATGTGAGACCCAAGGTCACAAAGATTTTCTTCTATGTTTTCTTCTGGATGTTTTATCATTTTAGGTTTTAGATACAGCTTCTCTTTCAGATATACCTTCTATTATATCTTCTATGTTGTTTATTTGTTTCTTTTTGCATATATCCAAGTCTTTCAGCACCATTTATTGCAAAGCCTATCATTTCTCTGTGAAATTGCCTTGCTACCTTTGTCAAAAATGAATTGATCATACATTTGTGAAATACAATATCAACAATTATGGTAGGATATTTAACATACTTGTCTTAGAAACTTAGAAAAATGACAAAAATAGCAGTCATATAAAACATTAGAAAATAAAAGTAATAAGCCCAAACTATAAAATGTACAGGGAATTCAACTAGCAAAAGTTAATAGAAGTCCCATTATTTTCAAACAGACATAGAAAATAACAAAACTTAGCCAGATGCTTGATGACAAAAGAGGTCAAAATAAAATCACAAGTACCAATATTATTAAGTATATATTTTCTTATCATGAAAGAATAAAATTGTAGGGCCAGCCCGGTGGCGCACTGGATAAGTGCGCCGCTTGGGAAGCATGGCGGCGCTCCCGCCCGAGGATTCAGATCCCACATACAGACCGTTTCCCGCTCACTGGCTGAGCGAGGCGCGGGGGCAACGCCGAGGGTTGCGATCCCATTGCCGGTCCCCGGTCCGGTACGGGGGCAACACTGAGGGTTGCGATCCGTTGCCGGACACGGAAAAAGACAAAAGACAAAAAAAAAAAAAAAAAAAAAAAAAAAAAGAATAAAATTGTAGATCAATAATAAAGATAGCAAAATAAACTCTCATATCTGGAAAATAAATAACATAATGCTAAATACTATTTTTAAGTATATTTTAAAGAAAATTATACAATGTTTATAATTTGATTACAATAAAAACATGGTACTGCTAATTGGTACCTGTGGAATAATTTGCACATTTAAATACATTTATCAAAAAATGAGAAAACTTGAAAATGAAGAAACTAACCACCAATTTAAGAGAAAAGAAAAAAGGAATAAAGCAAATAAACAACAAAAAAATGGAAATGGTGTAGATCACTTTAGATATAAATAAAACAAGATCAAATATAAGTAAACACACACACACACACACACACACACACACAAAACCCAGTTCTGAGAAAAGTTTTCTTTCTTTCTTTTTTTTTTCCTTTTTGTCTTTTTTCGTGACCAGCAATGGATCACAACCCTCAGTTTCGCACCCGTACCGGACCGGGACCGGCAACGGGATCGTAACCCTCGGTGTTGGGCCCGCACCTCGCTCAGCCAGTGAGTGGCCGGTCTGTATGTGGGATCTGAACCCTTGGCGGGAGCGCCGCCATGCTCCCAAGCGGCACACTGTAGCAGTGCGCCACCGGGCCGGCCCTGAGAAAAGTTTTCTAAGATAGACCTCTGCCAAGATTTATCAATGGATAAAAGAGAAAAAAGAGATTAAAGAGAAAAATAAAATGTAGAATAAAAAGTAAAAGATGATTACAGGTACAATAATAGAATGAATAAAAATACTAAATACATTTTAAATAAAGATATTAAAATCTGAGATGAAAGAGATGAATTCCCAAAAGAATTTTAATGTCAGAAGTTGCACAAAATGCAATAGAAAACATGACTACTACAATAAGTATAAAACATATTAAAATAATTTTTAAAAACTCCCAGAAAATTAGAAGTAGAACATTGTACAGATGACTCCTAACAAACTCTGAGTAAATAGAATATACAAGATATTCTAGATAGCAGAAGTTTAAAACATCTAGAATTGACAGCATAGCCTTAGAAAGAACAAAGTTGAGGGACATTTGCAACTGATTTCAAAATTTCAAGATTTCTTATGAATACTGAGTGTATGGTATTGGCATAGAATTGGCAAAATATCAATGGAACAAAATAGAAAGTTGACAGATAAACCTACAGATATCCCTGCAAAGATGTCAAACCAATGCAAAAAAATTCAAAGACTTTTAAAGAAAAGTTGCTATAACAATCTAATATCCATATTAAAAATAATCACAACTATATCACTCCATGTGTAAACTAATTATAAAAGCCAAAACCGTGAAGTTCCTAGGAAAGACAAAGGTGAAAATCTTTATAATCTTTGAAACAAACACTTCTTAGAAAAGAAAAAAAATTTAACCTTCAAAAAAATTTATGAAAGAAACTTTATCAAACCTAAATTTTTTTTCCCATCCAAATTCTCCATTAAGTATATGAATTGGCAAGTTAACGATTTGGAAAAATATGTGTGACATATATATTTAACAAATAATTTATATCTTGAATCTATAAAGAACTCCTACAAGTCAACAATAAAAACACAATTTTGAAAATCAATTTTGTTTTTAACCTAAGAATTCCTACACAAAAATCAGTAGCATTTTTATACACAAATAACAAACAAGCAGAAAAGAAATTAAGAAAGCTAGCCCACTTACAATAGCTACCAAAAGAATAAAATACCAAGGAATAAATTAAACCAAGGAGGTGAAAGATCTCTACAGTAAGAATGACTGAAATGAAATGAAAACACTGCTGAAAGAAATTAAAGAGGACACAAGAAGATGGAAGGACATTCCATGTTCATGTATTGGAAGAATTAACATTGTAAAAATGTCCATACTGCCCAAAGTGATGTACAGATACAATGCAATCCTCATCAAAATACCAATGATATTCTTCACAGAAATAGGAAAAAAAATCCTAAAATTCATATCAAACAACAAAAGATCCCAAATAGCCAAAGCAATCCTGAGCAAAATAATAATAATAATAAAGCCAGAGGCATTACACTATCTGCCTTCCAGTTATACTACAAAGCTGTAGTAAACAAAACAGCATGGTACTGGCATAAAAACAGACACATAGATGAATGGAACAGAGAGAACAAAGAAATCAACCCACATACTTACAGCTAATTGATCTTTGACAAAGGCACCAAGAATATACACTGGGGAAAGGACAGCTCTTCAGCAAATGAGGCTGCAAAAACTGGATATCCATGTGTTGAAGAATAAAACTAGAGCCACTAATCTCACCATTTAGCAAAATCAACTCAAAATGTATTAAAGATTTAAATATAAGACCTGAAACTATAAAACCTCTAGAAGAAAAACATAGGAGAAACACTTCAGTAATTAGGACTGGGCACAGACTTTATGAATAATACCTCAAAAACACAGGCATTAAAAGGAAAAATTAAAAAAAAAAAAAGTGGGATTATATCAAACTAAAAAGCTTCTGCCCAGCAAAGGAAATAATCAATAGAGTGAAGAGACAACCTGCAGAATGGGAGAAAATATTTGCAAACTATACTTCCAACAAGGGATTAATATCCAGAATATACAAGAAACTC
>NW_007734011.1:22180-23448 GCF_000696425.1 Galeopterus variegatus | reverse complement strand
ACTCAAACAATTTAACAATAAAAAAACAAATAATTGGATTAAAGAATGGGCAAAGGAGAAACTGGGAAATGGCCACAAAAAATATTTACATTTTATAATGATAAAAAAATGGGCAAAAGAGCTGAATAGAGATTTCTCAAAAGAAGAAATACAAATGGCTGACAAGTCTATGAAAAGATGCTCAACATCACTAATCAGGGAAATGTGTATCAAAATCACATTGAGATATTATCTCACCACAATTACACTGAGCATTATAAAAAAGACAGAAAAACAAATGCTGGCAAGGATGCAGAGAAAGGGAACCCTACTACACTGTTGTGGGATTGTAAATTCGTGCAGCTATTATGGAAAACAGTATGGAGGTTTCTCAAACTACAGATAGAACTAACATTTGATCCAACAATCCCACCACTGTGTATATACCCAAAAGAATGGAAATCATCATGTTGAAGGGGTACCTGCACTCCCATGTTTATTGCAGCTCTATTTACAATAGCCAAGATATGGAACGAAACTAAATATCCATCAATAGATGACTAAATTAGGAAAATGTGGCATAAATACACAACGGAATGCCATTCTTTCATGAAAAAGAATGAAATTCTGTCATTCACAGCTACATGGATGATCTTGGAGAAAATTATGTTAAGTGATACAAGCCAGGCACAGAAAGAGAAGTACTGCATGTTCTCACTTATAAGTGTGAGTGAAGGAAAGAGGGAAGGAAGGAAGGACAGAAAGAGAGAAGGAGAGAAATAGAAAAAGAGAAAGAAAGAATAATAATAATGCATTGAGCTCTCAGAAGGAAAGAACAGAGCTATGGTTGCTAGAGGTGGGAAATGTGGAGGGGTGATGGAGCTAGCAAGAAATTGGTTAAATGGGCACAATAAATGATTACATTTTGTAATGATGACATGCTAATTATACTGATTTGATCATCACACATTGTACACAGGTATTGATATTGAATTTCATACCCCACAAATATGTTTAATCAGTTATTTTTCAATAATAAAAAAGAATTCCTACAAAGCAAGAAAAGAAGCCATTTTTAAATGCCCCAAAATTCATATAGGCAATGCACAAAGGAAGATTTATTAATGATCAATAGTAATATTAAAAGATTCTCAACATTATTATTCATTAGGAAAATACAAATTAAAATCACATGGAGATTCACATCCACTAAAATAGCTATAACTTTAAAAATAAAAAAGTAGGGCCGGCCTGGTGGCGCACTGGATAAGTGCGCCGCTTGGGAAGCG
>NW_007734011.1:19237-21257 GCF_000696425.1 Galeopterus variegatus | reverse complement strand
GGGAAAAAAAAAAAAAAAAAAAAAAAAAAAAAAAAAAAAAAAAAAAAAAGTAGACAATATTAAGGGTTGACAAAGAGGAACTGAAATTATCATAAAATGCTGGGAAATTATTTGGCAGTTAAGTTAAACTTGTGTCTCTATGCTATGATCCAAATATAAAGAGATTTAGTATGAGGAATTGGTCCACATGGCTGGAGGCTGAGAAGTCCCATGGTCTGCTCTCTGCAACCTGGAGAACCAGGAAAACCGGTGCTGTGGCTCTAATCCATGTCCAAAGGCCTGAAAATCAGTAGTGCCAATAATGTAATTCCCAGTTTGAGAATAGCAAGAGAAGACTGATATCCCAGTTCAAGCAGTCAGGTAGAGAAAACACACATTCTCCTTCTGCATTTTTGTTCTATTCAGATCGACAACAGATGGAATGATAACCACCCAAATTGGGGATAGAAATTTGCTTTACTCAGTCTGCTGATTTAAATACTAATCTAATGAAGAAACACCCTTACAGACATACCCAGAAATATGATTATCCAGGTATCTGGGCACTCTGTGATCCAGTCAAGTTGACATATTATAAGTGGTTACCCTAGCCAGGTTGTCTCTATCTCTGCCAGCATGGCCACTTTGTTCACAAGCCCACTAGGCAATGACAAGTGGCTGGGGAAAAGGGATGACTGTTACCCAGAGAACCTCTCTAATATTTCAATTTCCTAAGCCTTTGAATCCCTCTCTCTACATTAAATCAAAGCAGATCCAGCATTTCCACCTTACTGTGTGTGGGCCTGTTGGTCCCTGTTTTATACAACCAATCCAGGAACTAGAGCCCTTCCTAACTCTCTGAGCTGTAGCATTAAATGCAGAACTTCCACTTAGTGAAACCACATCAATAAATTCAGCCTAATCCAACTTTATGCTGCCTCCACAATTATCCTACACTCTTAGAATCCATTTTTACATTTTCCCCTGATTTTTGTCTGTTTAAATTAGAAAACTCAAGTAGTTCTTTGGGAGTGTAGTACACCTGCTCTTGTGTCACACTTTGTACTTCACTTTATGGGCCTGTTGGGAATTGAGTCTAAATATAGATCTAGAAGCAATGAGAGGTAATGGAGTAGAAATCAGCATTGTCTTGCATAGGAATTGCCTCAGGGGAGGCCNATGAGAGGTAATGGAGTAGAAATCAGCATTGTCTTGCATAGGAATTGCCTCAGGGGAGGCCGTTACAGTTCCTCAGGCAATACAGGGTTAATCTCCATAGGTGGGGGTGGGAAGGTTAGTACATTGGGGATGGGAGGCACTTTCACTGGGGGTGGAAAGACCACTTCTGCTAGGGGTGGGGAGCCCTCTTCCACTGGCAAAGAATACTCATCAGAATTTAGGGACTCAATGCCTCCAACTTCACAGGGTTTTCCAACATGTTTCCATTCCAATTTACAGGATACTATTCTTTCCCAATCAATGTCCTCACACACCCTACAAGACTGGGAGTTCAACTTGCATTGTATTTTAGCTGGTAGCTAAAACAGATTCTGTATTTGATTTTTAGCAAATCCAGGCCTGTGGGTGGGGAGGGTCATGGAGATTCAGAGTATTGTTCTTTATACTTTTTCATATGTTTTGAATACTTAAAATTTCTCTTAAAAACACATGGGAGGAGGTAGGATTGAAAAAAGTAGGGTGAATTTCAACTAAATGTTCAAATCTTGATTTGCAGTAAGACTACTATTTTGAAGGTTTTGAAAATTGAAAAAAAAAATTATCATGGGAGATTCACATCCATCTAAGATGTAGAAATCTGGAATAATAATAGCTCCCAAACTGATAATGAGAAAAAAGAAAAACACAGATAAACTACAAAATCACAACTTCCTTGAACTCTGCAGAGAGCTGAGGTCACAGGGAAACCAAACAGCCAGAAATCTAATGAAAGACACATCACCCAAAGAGAAACAGGACCTGTGAAATCTCTCACTTAGGGCAGAGCATGTGAAGAAGGCAAGGCCACCATAACAGTGGTTAC
>NW_007734011.1:16640-18230 GCF_000696425.1 Galeopterus variegatus | reverse complement strand
GTTCCATTCTCTCCTTTTGAAAGTTCAAGGAATTATTGTGATTGTTGTATCTTTCTTTCTTATTTATTTGTTTATTTTTTAGCTCCCACTCATGAGTGAGGACATGCAGTATCTTCAAATAAAGCTAAGTCAATAATTACTTTAAAAGTGAATGGTCTAAACCCCCAATTTCAGATTGGATTAAAATAATAATTTTTAAAAAATCTGGCTCATGCTGCCTGAAAGAAATCCACTTTACATATAAAAACTTAGATCATCAATGGCAAATTTTATGTTATGTGTATTTTGCCACAATAAAAAGGTCAAGAAACAGAAAGATATACCATGCAAAGATTAAGCAACAGAAAGATGAAGTGCAATTAGTATCAGGCAAAGTAGATTTCAGAACAAAGAACATTATAAGAGATAAAGGTGGATATTGTATAATGACAAAGGGGTCAAATCACCAAAAATATACAACAATCCTAAATGTATGCACACTGCTATGGATTGAATTGTGTTCCCCAGACTCCATGTATTAGAAACTTAAACTCCACTGTGACAGTGTCAAGAGATTAGGAAATCCTATTATGCAATTGAAAGGTGGGGACTTAAAGAAGTGATTGGATTGTGAGGACCATGCCTTAGTAAACGGATTAATACATTGATGGTTTAATAGTGGTCATGGGTGTGGTTCTGAGGGCTTTAAATGGAGAACCAGTGAGGAAGTTGCTCTCTCTGCTTCTGCCATCTGCTATGTGACACTCTCCTTTGCTGCAAAGAGTCAGTACCCACATACAAGGCTCTCACCAGATGTGTTCCCTAGATTTTGGACTTCCCAGCATCTGAAACTATTAGCAATAAATTACCCAGTTTCAGGTATTTCTGTTATAAGTAAGAGAAATGGACTAATACAAACACTTAACAGAAGAGCATCAAAATGAATTAAGCAAGGAGTAATATATGAATGTGCAATTATGGTCAGAAACTTCACCACTTCTCTTTCAGTAACAAGTAGACAAGAAGAACATTAAAACTCTTATTATATCTGCATTCCATTTGTTAAGTACAGAAGAATAGTACAACTTCTAAGATGAAAAAAATACCCTGAATGGAATTAACAGGCAATTGGGCATTACAGAAGAAAAAAATAATGAACTTTGAACACAGAGCAATAAAACACTACATAGAGAGGGGGAAAAAAATAGACCAGAAGCAAAATGTGGTACAACTTTAAGGAAATATACATTTACCTGGAGTCATTGAAGTAGGGTGAGAATGGGAAATATCTGAAGAAATAATAACCAAAATTTTTCCAAATTTGATGAAAATCATAGTCCCAAAGATCCAAGAAGCTCAACAAACTCCCAAACAAAAGAGATGAATAAAATTACACCAAACTATATTATAATCTAATAGTTTGAAACAAGTGATAAAGAGGATATATCACAAGAAGTCAGAAAAAAAAGATATATTACATGCAGAGGAACAAGTTAACAGCAGATTTTCTGTAAGAAGCAATGCAAACTGGAAGAAAATGAAGCGACATCTTTAAAATACTAAAAGAAAACCTGTCAACCTAAAATTCAGTAAAAATATCTTCCAAAGGGC
>NW_007734011.1:9766-15995 GCF_000696425.1 Galeopterus variegatus | reverse complement strand
AAATCTTCTAAAAACAAGGGCAAAATAAAGAACTTTTCAGATACAGATATAAATTATTTATTTGTTAAGTTTCATGTATATATGTACATATATGAGTACATACATATACAAGCATACCTCAAAAAGTTTATGGAAAAATGGAATTAAAAGATAATACAGATCTTTCCATGAACATTTTGAAGACCCCCTCGTTTGTATGTGTGAGAGGACTTCAAAGAATTCATAGAAAAATGAAATTAAAAGATAAAAATACAAACTTTATTTCTCAACATAAGCTCCATCAAATTTAAGACACTTTTGTAAGTGATGATACCAGCCTTTCAGTCCATCTCTAATGAACTGAGGGTACTGGGAATTTAACCATGTCAATGCAGTCTCTTTTACCTTATTAACTGAAGAAAAATGTGTTCCCTTTAGAGACTTTTTAGAGAAGCCAGGAACACACGTGTGGTCCTATCAGGAGCTGTGGGCAGCCCTCACCACCCAGCAGAAGGCAGAAGCTTGCTGAAAACACGACTTCTGCACAGGTGGTCCACCACTGCCACTGCCACTGCCAGGTCCACGTGCCACCACAGTAGCAGCCGCAGCCACCATGTAGGTGGCCTGCAGCTTGCTCAACTGCATTGACACAAGGAGAGACATAAGCAGAGACTGGAAAAAGAAGAAGTCACTCTCCTCAAAGTTCATCCAGAGTGCACAAACATTTGAATCATGGGTATTCCAGAAGGAGAGGAGAAAGGAAAAGGCATTGAAAACCTATTCAGTGAAATAAAAACAGAAAACTTTCCAGGTATAGGGAGAGACACAGACTTCGAGATCCAGGAGACTCAAAGAACCCCAAACAGATTCAATCAGAAAAGATGCTCTCTGGAGGCAGAATCTCTGGGCAGCCCTTCCCCCCACCCAAACAGAAGGCAAGAGTGTGTCTGGTGACCAGGTACCTAGGTGGGAGCTCCAGGCAGCCCTGCCCCCATCTGATCAGAAGGCAAGATCATGTTCTGTGACTGGAGACTGAAGTGGGAGCCCTGAGCAGCCCCCACCTCCCTGCAACAAGAAGGCAAGAGCATGCCACAAACACCACTTCTGTGCAGGTGGTCCACCACAGCCACCGCCACAGCTACTACTGCCACAAAGACAGCTCACTACCACAGTAGCAGCCAGGACCACCCTGCATGCAGCCCATTGCATATTTAACTGCACTGATGCAAGGAGAATCACCAGCAGAGCCTGAAAAAGAGGAGAAATTCTTTCTCCTCAAAGCCCACTCCAGAATAATAGAAGAAACAGCTGCTCTACCAGATGACCAGACATCAACATAGAGATACTAGAAATACAAATAACAAGAAAATGTGACACCACCAAAGGAATACATTAATTCTCAAGTACCAGATCCCAAAGAGCAGGAAACCCTTGAAATGACCAAAAAGGAATTCTGACTAGCAATCTTAAGAAAGTTCAAACAGATAAGAGAAGACTGAATTAAACATCACAGTGAAGTGGTAAAAAAATATCCAGGATATGAAGGAGGAAATTTTCAAAGAGATTAGTGCCTTTAAAAAGAATGTAGCAGAACTCCTGGAAGTGAAGAATTCACTCAGTGAAATAAAAAACACAACTGAGAGCTTAAACAGCAGGTTAGAGAAGCAGAAGAAAGAGTTTCAGATCTTGAAGACAGTCTTTTTGAAATAACCCAGGCAGACAAATAAAAAGGAAGAAAGAATTTTAAGAAATGAAGAAAACTGAAGAGGGCTAGCAGGCAACCTTAAGCACACAAACATCCAAATCATGGGTATTGCAAAAGGAGAAGAGAAAGGAAAAGGCATTCAAAAACTATTCAATGAAATAATAATGGAAAAATTCTCAGGTATAGGGAGGGACACAAGTCTTCAGATCCAGGAAGCTCAAAGATCCCTAAACCAATTCAATCCAAAAAGATTCTCTCCAAGGCATATTATAGTCAAACTGGCAAAGATCAAAGATAGAGAGAGAATTCTAAAAACAGCAAGAGAAAAGCATCAAGTAACCTATAAGGAAACCCCCATCAAACTAGCAGTAGACTTCTCAAGTGAAATTCTACAGCCTACAGGAGAATGCAATGACATATTCAAATTACTAGAAGAAAAACATTGCCATCCAAAAATACTATACTGAGCAACAGTCTCCTTCAGAAATGAGGGAGAAATCATGTATCTCCCAGACAAACAAAAACTACAGAGTTCACCACCACACCACCAGCCCTACAAGAAATTCTGAAGGGAGGCCTGCATCTGGAATCTGAAAAATGATAATCACAGTCAATACACAGGAAAGAACAAAACCTACTGGTAGAACAAAAATGCAAACAAGAAAGGGAAGGAAACTAAATCTTACCACTTCAAAAAACCAGCAAACATCAAAGACAAGAGATAAAAGGGTAAGAAAGGAACAAAACATATTTAAAACATTCAAACAAAAATCAATAAAATGCCAGGAGGAAGACAATACCTTTTAATAACAACCCTAAATGCAAATGGATTAAATTCCCCATTCAAAATACACAGGCTGACTGATTGGATTAAAAAGCTAGGTACAACTATATGCTGTCTTCAAGAGACTCACCTCATTGTAAAAACACATGCAGACTAATGGTGAAGGGATGGAAAAAGATATACCACACAAGGAAACCAAAAACGAGCAGGACAAAATCAAGGACGATAACCATATTATCTCAGTTCACACAAAAAAAGCATTTGACAAAATTCGACATCCCTTCATGATAAAGACTTTCAGTAAATTAGGTTTGGAAGGAAAGTATCTCAACACAATAAAAGCCATATACAGCAAACCCACCACCAATATTTTCCTGAATGGGGAAAACCTGATCAGCTTTTCACTTAAGAATGGGAACAAGACAAGGATGCCCACTCACACCACTCCTATTTAACATAGTATTGGAAGTACTAGCCAGAGCAATCAGGCAAGAGAAAGAAATAAATGGCATCTAGATTTGAAAAGACAAAGTCAAACTGTCTGTTTGCAGATGGCATGATCCTAAATATAGAAAAACCTAAAAGATTGTACAACAACAACAAAAAAAACCCTCTTAGAGCCGATAAATAATTTCAGTAAAGTTGCAGGATACAAGATCAACACATGAAAATTGGTAGTGTTTTTATACTCCAATAACAAGCTAGGAGAAAAAGAAATCAAGGAAACAAGCCCACTTGCAATAGTCACCAAAAAAATAAAATACCTGGGAATCAATTCAACCAAGGAACCCCGACAGATCTCTACAATGAGAACAACAAATGACTGTTGAAAGAAATTAAAGAGGACACAAAAAGATGGAGAGACATTCCATGCTCTCAGATTGGAAGAATTAACATTGTGAAAATGTCCATACTACCCAAAGCAATCTATAGTTTCAATGCAATCCCCATCAAAATGCCAATGACATTCTTCACAGAAATAGAAAAAGCAATGTTAACATTCATATGCAACAACCCCAAATAGCCAAAGCAATCCTGAACAACAACAAAAAATAATAATAAGACCAGGGGCATCACACTATGTGATTTCAAATTATACTACAAAGCTATTGTAACCAAAACATCACAGTACTGGCATAAAAATAGACACTCAGACCACTGGAACAGAATAGAGAATGCAGAAATCAACACACATACTGGGATGTATCCAGCTAATACATGACAAGGACAACAGGACCATACATTGGGAAAGGACTGCCTCTTCAATAAGTGGTGCTGGAAATCCTGAACATTCATATGTAGAAAAATGAAACTTGACCTGTACCTCTTGCCATATACCCAAATCAACTCAAAATAGATTAAAGACATATATAAGACCTGAAACTATAAAACTCCTAAAAGAAAACATAGGGGAAACACTTCAGGAAGTAGGACTGGGCAAAGACCTTATGAATAAGACCCCAAAAGCTCAGGCAACAAAAGAAAAAATAAACGAATAGGATTATATCAAACTAAAAACCTTCTGTATGGCAAACGAAACAATTAACAGAGCAAAAAGACAGCCCACAGAATGGGAGGAAATATTCACCCACCATGCGTCTGATAAGGGACTAATACTCAGAGTGTACAAGGAACTCAAATGACTTAATAGTAAAAAACAAAAAGTAACCCAGTTAAAACATGGGCAAAGGAGCTGAACAGGCATTTCTCAAAGGAAGATATACAAATGGCAACAGACATATGAAAAAAATGCTCAACATCACTCAGCATCAGAGAAATGCAAATCAAAACCACACTGAGATATCATCTCACCACAATTACACTGGCCATTATTAAAAAGGCGGAGAATGACAAATGCTGGTGAGGATGCAAAGAAAGGGGAACCCTCCTACACTGTTGATGGTACTGTAAATTAGTGCAGCCGTTATGCAAAACAGTATGGAGTTTCCTGAAGCAACTACAGACAGAACTGCCATACAATCCAGCAATTCCAGTGCTGGGTATGTACCCAAAGGAATGGAAATCATCATGTCAACGAGATACCTGCACTCCCATGTTTATTGCAGCTCTATTTACAATAGCTAAGAGTTGGAACCAACTTAACTGTCCATCAACAGAGGACTGGATGAAGAAATGTGGTATATATACACAATGGAATACTACTCTGCCATAAAAAGTATTGAAATTCTGCCATTCACAGCAACGTGATGCACTTAGAGAAAATTATGTTAAGTGAAATAAGCCAGTTACAGGAAGAGGAATACCATATGTCCTCACTCATAAGTGGGAGCTAATAAAAGTAAACAATAAGTTTTAAGAAAAAGAAAGATACAACTATCACAATAATTCGTTGAACTTTCAAAAGGAGAAAACTGAACTGAGGTTACCAGAGGAGGGAAATGAGGAGGTGGTGTGGGGGTTAGCAAGAAAATGATAAAGGTCCACCAAATATGATTACATCGTGTAATGTTGAATATACTAATTATCATGATTTTAGCATCACATATTGCACACAGGTATGGATATTCAATGTTGTACCCCACAGATATGTACAATCAGTTATGTTTCAATAAAAAGAAATATTTGGGGAGAAAAAGAAACTTTTTAAAAATCTTTGCTAATATAGTTGGAGATACTACATAGTATCTGGAACTGTACAGTATTCCTTGTTGGAGAATATTTGCTCTTATATTAGTAACTTAAGGAGAAAAAGTGTTCCATGTTTGAGCTTCCTTATAGATTTTTTTAAGGTATTTTCTTTTAAATGGATAAAGTAAAATATCTGGGTAAATCTCCAGAGAGCTCCTAACAGGTCTACTTAGCACCTTCTATAACTTTGTGATTGTGATTAGGTAGTTCAGAACCAACATTCTTTTATAACAATATTATTAATTAACTTCTTTTGACCCATATCCCCAAGGAGGTGTTCTCATATAATTGTCTAGGGCAAATAAGACCATGAAAAAAAGCCCAGTTCATCCACTTAGGGGGAAAAAAAAAGGATACAGGAAAGGAAGCTTTACTTTATCAGAAAAGAAAAGAGGTAAACATTTCTTTAAAAAAAATTCAAGTCACTCTAATCTTGTGGAACATGTATTCAAGACCATTTAGTAAAAGCTCCAATGGAAGGATATTCTATAACCATGAAGATGGAATGAGATAGACAAAACTTTATACAACTATCACAATAATTCGTTGAACTTTCAAAAGGAGAAAACTGAACTGAGGTTACCAGATGAGGGAAAGGAGGAGGTGGTGTGGGGGTTACCAAGAAAATGATAAAGGTCCACCAAATATGATTACATCGTGTAATGTTGAATATACTAATTATCATGATTTTAGCATCACATATTGCACACGGGTATGGATATTCAATGTTGTACCCCACAGATATGTACAATCAGTTATGTTTCAATAAAAAGAAATATTTGGGGAGAAAAAGAAACTTTTTAAAAATCTTTGCTAATATAGTTGGAGATACTACATAGTATCTGGAACTGTACAGTATTCCTTGTTGGAGAATATTTGCTCTTATATTAATAACTTAAGGAGAAAAAGTGTTCCATGTTTGAGCTTCCTTATAGATTTTTTTTTAAGGTATTTTCTTTTAAATGGATAAAGTAAAATATCTGGGTAAATCCCCAGAGAGCTCCTAACAGGTCTACTTAGCACCTTCTATAACTTTGTGATTGTGATTAGATAGTTCAGAACCAACATTCTTTTATAACAATATTATTAATTAACTTCTTTTGACCCATATC
>NW_007734011.1:8175-9519 GCF_000696425.1 Galeopterus variegatus | reverse complement strand
AGATAATGATTTATCAGTCACTAAAGTCATCCACATGAGTGCTTGATGGCTACGAGGTGAGGATGCTAATCAGAAGGATTCATAGTGGAGTTAGATGGTTCAGTGACCCATTAAGTTTTATTTTATCTCTGAGAGATATTTTTAGAAATTAAAAATAGGATTAGAACTGGCAAAATGAAAAATAAATTCAAAGTATAATGCTTAGGATTAATTCATGCACCTTTAATAATTTATTATGATAACTTACTATGTCTGGATGTATAAAACATGTTGGGAGACTTTTGCATTATTTTATACAATCAGTAAAATGTAATATACTTTTTCACGTATGTTTTATCTAGTAACGTTTTATCATTTTTGTTAAATTCACTTCTCTGTGTATAGTCTCTCTGATATGTCAGTATTCTTAGTGTGGTCAGATGTCAGTCTGGAGGGACATTAAAAATATTCCTCAGTTATTCAACTTTTCTTAATTTATAGTTATTTATTATTTAGTTAACTCTAATTCTTCATCTTCTTTAAGTCATCTCAGCCCATTCATATAGGAACCACATATTTTTAAACAAAAATATGTTGGGTATTGCCACACATATGATGTAATTTAAAACTCCTGGCAGCTCACTTTGAATGTTATAATTATCTTTACTTCTCAGATGAAGAAGCTATTTCTCAGAGGTGAAGAATTTAGTTCAATACAACAGAGCTAGAAGTGGTTAAAAACTGGAATTGGAACCCAGTTTTTTTTTNCTGAGTTCCTTTCTCTCCACTTTCACTTGGTGAGTATGCCTAAGAAGGATTCAGCATCCTAAAATGTGTTCATTGTACAAAATTCTATATCCAAAAACAAACAAAAACCCCAGTCACTAAATAATAAAAATCATTAAAAATTAACCAAAGATACAAAATAATACAACATTCCTGCATGAGGAAAAATACCTGAGAATTGAGAATCAGTATTTTTCTAGAATTCTTCAATGGAAGTAAGGGAAGACCTACTCTAATCCAACTATGACTGATTTATTTCTGTAACTTTTTCAGCCACTCACCGCAGCTATCACATTCTCTATCTGCAAAAACAAACTACAAAGTTTGTGTTGTGCTGAATTCACTGGGATGTGGGGCAAGGAAGTTATCTAGATGATAGAGGTGTGGGAAGTGCTGTCGTGGTGGAACAGGTTAGTGCTTGATCTGTAAGATCACTACATGAATATGCATTGGGAAATTACAAGGATAGAGTTTTCCATTCAAGATAAGGAGCTTTCCATTCAGCCAGCGCCAGAGCAAGATAATGATTTATCAGTCACTAAAGTCATCCACATGAGTGCTTGATGGCTACGAGGTGAG
>NW_007734011.1:5747-7900 GCF_000696425.1 Galeopterus variegatus | reverse complement strand
GAGTGAATTAAGTAAGCTGAATTACCTCTGCCTTCTTGTGTATAATTTGTAGCTCTCTGATGTTATCACACTGTACAAGTATAATGTCCTCTCCAATGGTCAGCCAGATGTAAATATGACATACTTCATAGAACTCGCAGGAGGTAGGTTCTGGGCACAAGCATAATCTAAAGCTCTGATCCCAAGATACCCATTATTCTCTTTTGAAGTGTCATCTAAAGTGATTAATAGGAACTGTGAGCCATTATTCCTTTCAGACATCTCTGGACTGTTTCCATACATCTATCTATGCTAGGAAAAGACATGAAAAATTGGGAGACTCTGGAGGTTACCAAACACAGAAAAAACTAAATCAACCTTTATCTCTTACTCATGACAGGTCACAAATGCCAACTGCCAAAGTGAAAAAAGAAAAATTGTTATAGAAAATGCTAGAAAGTATTTAAAAGTATTTCCCTCTCAGTGACCATAAACTTTAGAGTAATAAAAAGGAGTTCTAATTAATACATGAGTCAGTACTTCAGTACATTTTTAGCTGGGAAAATAAAGCTGGAAGACTAGAAAAGAATAAAAATTTCATTTAATGAAAAGGTATACAATTTTATAAGTAGACAAAAGCTTAGAGTTTTTNTTTTTTTTTAACTACCTCACATTAATCTAATTAATACTCAAATCTTAAAATGTGAAATATCATTTGCCTATTGAATAACCTCATAGAATTAATAACACAAGATACAGAAGAAAACAGATAACAGAATGTCTCATTCAAAAAGTTCCTGTGTGATTTCACATGCTATTACATTGGTGTATGACAGTACTTCGAAAAGTTTATAGAAAAATAGAATTAAAAGACAATATGAATCTTTCCATGAACTTTTTGAAGAACCCTCATATGTATCCATGATTAACAACCGCTGTGCAATAATTTAGAAAATTGTCTGGGAGTTTGTTTACTGGAGAATAAAAGTTAGAATCTTTGAGGTGGGCTGGGGAGTTGAAAAGTAACTGATAGCAAGACTCTAAGACCTTGAATCGACCTTATAAATGTGCAGACCAGCATTCTAATTTTTCAGATGAGAAAATTGAAGTCTAGAACATAAACAGATACTAAAACAAAAACAAAAACAAAAACAAAAAAACAGCATTTTAATCCTATTGCGTCATCAGCTGCCCAGACCTAGCTGTGACATAGAACTGCTACTTCAGACAAAGAACCCATGAAAGATAACTCCAAAGGATTTAACATTATCCACTGCTCCAGTAAGATAAAATCTAATATTATAAACCCAGGTCTTTCTTAAGTTTTTATATTGAGATAGAAGTAGTGAGGACAAGCATCCTATTGGAAAAGAAGATTCTCAGGAATCAAGACAACTGCACAAAAATTTATGTGGAAAAACATTTATTTGATCATTACCTATACAGGCAAGAAATGTAAACCATCTAAATTTCCAACACTAAACAACTGGCTAAATATATTATGGTCCTGTGTATAGAATGAAACACTATGTGATCCTTAAACATGAGTGTGTGGATTTTTAGTAATTGATATGGAAAGATAATGTATTGTAAAGGGGGGAGAAAAAGGAAAGAGAAAGAAACTGTTCACAAAATAGTACAGTAGTATTATGTATTTTAGATACATTTGAATATAATTTGAACTTCAAAACAGCCTGAAAATATATACAGCAAAATGTTGTTATTGTATTTCTAAGAGGTTTGATTACAAAATATAATTTTCTTTTCTGCATCTACATTTTCAAATGCTTTGCACCGAAGAGATCTTTCTTGTAATAGAAAAAAAACTTTAAATAAAATAGGAGGACAAACTTTTTTATCTTGGGGGAAGAAGTAGGAGGAGAGGTGGGAAAAGAAAAATGAGGTGGCCACTATCAGTGGCAAAGAGGGAGAAGCTGCTGACTTATTTATTAAGAGGTGCTAAGTAAAATCTAGACAAGAAAACACTGAGTCAGAGTTAAGGATAGTTTTAACCTGAAATGAGAAAATCTGTGCAAAAGAATCATCTCTCAGATACTGAGATAAAGAACAAACTGGATCATCTTGAAGTATAGTTTTATTATTTCAGCTGATCGAGTGAATTAAGTAAGCTGAATTACCTCTGCCTTCTTGTGTATAATTTGTAGCTCTCTGAT
>NW_007734011.1:2982-4546 GCF_000696425.1 Galeopterus variegatus | reverse complement strand
ATGGCACAACTCATCCTAACCCAATACAAGGCACTCTCTATAATGAATTTCCAACAGATATTTATAAAATCACCTAAGCTGATTTTCCTTTTCTTGTTTCTACAGGGAGAGCCTGCCCACCATGTGGCAATGGTCATGGGAAATTGGAGCACAGTGACTGAATTCACCCTGATTGCCTTCCCAGCTCTCCTGGAGATTCGAATATTCCTCTTTGTGGTTCTCTTGTTGACTTACGTGTTAACAGCAACAGGAAACATTATCATCATCTCCCTAATATGGACTGACCATCGCCTGCAAACCCCAATGTACTTTTTCCTCAGTAATTTGTCCTTTCTGGATATTTTATACACCACTGCTGTTACCCCAAAGTTGCTAGCCTGCCTCCTAGGAGACAAGAAGACCATATCCTTTGCTGGCTGCATCACCCAAACATATTTCTACTTCTTTCTGGGGACAGTGGAGTTTATCCTCTTGGCAGTGATGTCTTTTGACCGCTACGTGGCCATCTGTAACCCCCTGCGCTACCCCATCATCATGAACAGCAGGGCCTGCCTCCGGCTGGTTCTGGGCTGCTGGCTGGGAGCCTTCCTGTCTGTGTTGGTACCAACCATTGTAGTGACAAGGCTACCTTACTGTAGCAAAGAAATTAATCATTTCTTCTGTGACATTGCCCCTCTTCTACAGGTGGCCTGCATAGATACTCGCCTCATTGAGAAGTTAAACTTTCTCCTCTCAGCCCTTGTCATCCTGAGCTCCCTGACATTCACTATGGGGTCCTACATCTACATTATTTCTACCATCCTGCACATCCCCTCAGCCCAGGGCCGTCAAAAAGCTTTTTCTACCTGTGCTTCTCACATCGCTGTTGTCTCCAGTGCTTATGGGAGCAACATCGGTGTGTATGTGAGACCCAATCAGAACTACTCATTGGATTTTGACAAGGTAGCTGCTGTCCTTATCACAGTAGTGACCCCACTTCTAAACCCTTTTATCTATAGCTTGAGAAATGAGAAAGTAAAGGAGGTGTTGAGAGAGACAATGAACAAAAAGATGTCCTTGATACTAAGGAAAACTTGACAGTAGTGTTTAGCACATCACACAACATTTCTTATCTTGAACACATTTATTCTGCATACATATACTGGTATGTTGGCATGTGAGAAGCAGGATGAGCAATGAGCATACGAAACTGAAAGAAAACTCTACTCATATTGGGGGCGGGGGGATCCAATCCATGAGCTCTTAGCTGGGATTCAGAGGCTTCCAATTGTAGTCCTGGCCAAGTCCATTTATTTTCCAGGGACTCCAACCATGTTACAACTTATATGAGCCTCAGTATCTCCATCTGTATATGAAATAATGAATAAAACATAACTGCTTGTAGTGAGGCAACCAAAGTTAGAGAATTTTAGCTTCTTATTAGGCACTCATGAATATTTCAAGAGACTTAGATTTAACCTTTATAGCCAGATCAAGTAAATATAATGTGAGAAGTGAGGAAAGAAATGTTATGACCAGGATGTTATCAAGCCTCTGGCTATACTGCGTGAAATGCAGAGGTATT
>NW_007734011.1:0-744 GCF_000696425.1 Galeopterus variegatus | reverse complement strand
AAAAATTTCATTTAATGAAAAGGTATACAATTTTATAAGTAGACAAAAGCTTAGAGTTTTTAAATCCAGTCTTATCCTTTCATTTCTTACAGAAAAAGTATGTCTAAATGGTATTTTGACTTTCCCAAATTGGCACAATAATGACTTTTAGATGGAGGACTAAATGGCACAACTCATCCTAACCCAATACAAGGCACTCTCTATAATGAATTTCCAACAGATATNCACCAGGCTAGGCACCTTCAGCAGCACTGCCTCCATTTTCTCCAGGGGGGGCGGAGCCGGCTGGCTCAGACCGGGCAAGCCAGCCATCTTCACTTGGCGCGGCTCCTCACTGAGCCGTGCCACTTGTGTGCCTCAGCGCGGGGCCCCCCGGGGCCTGTGGAGCAGCCACCAATCCCACTCCTCCCGCGGATCTCTGGCAGGGCTGGTGGCGTGGTGAGCCCCCGGCCAGCATCGGGAGGGCAGGGAAGAGGATCCCGGCCAGACTGTCATTCCACCACACCTGGGGCCTCGGTCCCAGGTAAACTCCCTGCTTCCGGGAGGCAGATACCATCTCTGTGGCCTTCAGTTTGGAAAAATCCCAGACTGATTTCTGGTTGGGAGAGGGGTGACCGGGTTGCCCCTGAGCCCACTTGATCCTGCTGGAGAGCTGGCCTGAGAGCACTGAGTCGGCTCACACTGGGGGGATTCAAAGAGGAACTTTGTGCTGTGGGATCCTCCCCCAGGGGGCTCACGACCTGG
>NW_007734010.1:100612-100843 GCF_000696425.1 Galeopterus variegatus | reverse complement strand
AAAGAGAAATATCACATATTCTCACTTATTTGTGGGAGCTAAAAATAAATAAATAAATAAATACACACACAAAAAAAACCGGGGGTGGGGAGGGGGAGAAGACATAACAATTGCAATTCCTTGAAATTGATACGACAAGCAAACAGAAAGGGCATTGTTGGGAGGGAGCAGGGAGAGGGAGGTTTCGGTAATTGGCCACAATAATCAACCACATTGTATATCGACAAAATA
>NW_007734010.1:99693-100535 GCF_000696425.1 Galeopterus variegatus | reverse complement strand
CCCCCGGTATGAATCTAGCCCCCACATCATAGGCAGGAGGGGGGACAATCAGCTTTGTATCTCATGAATATTCATAATAAATATTTTTAAAAAAGATTATCCTCAGTTTCTAAGCTTGTGTTTGGTAGTCTGTTTATGTTTTGCTTTTGTAAATGGCATCCTTTTATTTTGTATAAACTCATAAGTCATTTCCTTGGCCTTCTGTCTAGCCTTCTGGATTAAATGCTTATTATGCTTTAACTGGTTAAAATTTGTTTTGGTATCTTTTCTGCTATTCTCAAAAAAAGAACCTTTATTTCTGACTTGTTGGCAAGGGTTAGAAGAAAGAACATAGTATAGAATGAGCTAATTCAGCCAAGCAGAGGCCAATGCTCCTCTCATAGACAGTGTGCATTTAGCTGGAGCATTAGTCGATGTCTGTCATGCAAGTGTATGTCCCATTTCTAACAGAAGTACTAACACTAATAGCCTTTGTGACACTTGAAATGTGTGCCATGAAGTAGGCAATGTTAAACGTGCATTATCTCATTTAATCCTTAACACACTTTCATCCCCTCAGAGAGTATCTACTTTTATTCCCAAACCCATTTTACCAGTTAAAAACAAGGAGAAGTCAAGTAGTTTGTCTGAGATCATATAGTTGTTAAGCAGCCGATTCAGAGCTGGACATCACTTGTCTTATTCTGGGGCCCATGTACATTACACTGCTATGTGCTTGCTTTTCCTTCTCTGTACCCATTTTTTTCCTACTCATTTTCTATGGCTTTAGGAGGAATTTGCCTTTTTTCTTTCTCTCTCTTTTTTTTTTTTTTTTTTTTTTTTTTTTTTTTTTTTTTTTTTTT
>NW_007734010.1:98025-98657 GCF_000696425.1 Galeopterus variegatus | reverse complement strand
AGTTTCTCCTATTAGCTTTTCTAGCTAAAGCAGTTGGGACTAATGATCCTTTTCTGCTGTTAACCTCAAAGGACTGTTATAAGAATTAAATGAGTCATTTGCAGGAGAAACAATATAATGTTCAATATTTTGAGAATTGCACCGTTTCCCCATGATTTTGCCTGAAACGGATTTTATCTGTGAAAGACACTGGGTTTCCCCACTCCCACGGCTCATTTATAAAATACGCTAATATTTATTCAAGCTTCTTTGAGTCCTGGAGCCAGACAGAAATGCAAACATATATGGTTGTTTAATTCTTATTGAGATAATATCACAGCCGTATGTAGGTCCGAAATGAGCATGGAGGCCTATCCTTTATTTCTGGAATCTTGCATGCTAGCATGCCCACATGCACTTCACAGTTAGTTACATACCTTGTATCACTATGGAAGCATATTACAAACAGAGTCTTTTGAAAACCTGGCTTTATGTCTTCAGTTCCTAATTTAAAACACAAATGACCAGATAGAAAAGCAGCCAGAATGAGTCTTCTTTATAAATGGAACCCTGAATGATAAGGGAGGATGTTTATAGCACACAATGAAATGTTTTAGATCTTGAAATTTTATTAACCAAGAGATTTTCTTCAC
>NW_007734010.1:52810-97459 GCF_000696425.1 Galeopterus variegatus | reverse complement strand
TCTTCTTTATAAATGGAACCCTGAATGATAAGGGAGGATGTTTATAGCACACAATGAAATGTTTTAGATCTTGAAATTTTATTAACCATGAGATTTTCTTCACCAGAGTGAGAGTCTGAGTCTAGATATTTTAACAGAGATTATTCAGGAGATGCAAAAAGAGGAGGAAGCACCGCCTAAGAAGGGTCCTAAATGCCTTGGATCTCAAGCAACGCTGATTCTAATAGCTGTAGTTCTCCCTTGTGTTGAAATCACCATTAGGAAAGAGTGAAAAGGGTGGGAAGGGTGGAAAGGGTGTGTATGTGGGGGAAGAAAACAGAGAGAGGTTGGCAATGGGTACAAATCACAATTAGATAGGAAATGAACAAGTTCTGGTGTTCTATTGCACAGTAGGGTGACTATAGTTAACAGTTAAGTTTTGTATATTACATAGTAGCTAGAGGAGAGGCTTTTGAATGTTTTCACCACAAATAAATGATAAATGCAGGAGGTGATGATTACATTAACTATCCTGCCCCAATTATTATTCAACATATATGTATCAAAACATCAGATTGTATACCATAAATATGTACAATTTCAATGTGCAAGTTAAAATTTTGTTTAAAAAAAGGTCTAGGTGGAACCAGCTGAGGGAGAAACAATGAGCCTCTGGACCAAAGGACCCGAATACTTTCATGAGTTCATCTCCAGGCTTGGTGGGCAGAGAATTTAAGTTCACTTATGTCAGTATCAGTAACTTACGTTAGTATTAGTAACTCCTTCCTCAACATATTGCATGTGTGATCATGAGGAATACTGGCACTGGTTCAAGATTCCCCATTTCTACCAAACAAGTACTCCCTCTAATAGGTGTCTAAAATGAATAGATGTAATAACCCAGCATTTCTTATAACCAAAGTGTTAAACACTTTTCCTTCATCCAGGCTGAATTAAACAAAAATATGCATCTAGAGTGAGCTTTTAATGTGACTCTCTCCTTAGCATGTATAACATTATGGCATAGTATAAATATGGAGGCTCAAAAATTACACTGGCTGGATTCAAATCCTGATTTTGCCACTTATAAACTATATATATATATATATATATATATGATTATGAGGTATAAAATGAGTATAGTATTTATACTATTGATTTCCTAGAATATTGGGAAGTATTAAACGAGATCATCAGATAAAGCCCTTAGAGTGTCAGTATTCTAGAAGTGTTATCCCTTTAACTATTAGTCTATTCTAAAACACATTAGAGACTTAATGATCCTCAAATGTGAAATAGCTTTTAAGTGAGATGTGAGCTTTGCCATTGACAGACAAAACAAGTTAGAGGAGGAAGAGCCCAAATTATAGGTGATGCTTGCAATCAGTCAGTGAGCCCTATGCCTCATCTGCAGAAAATCTCATTGATCATGGAGCTCCAGATGATATAACACTGTACACAGTGATTAACTTTTAATCTGTTATTAATGATAAATAAGAGGACTTTTACTCCAGTTTTCTATGAAAGCATGGTTCTGCTGGTATAATATTGGCTGAATGGTGTAGGTGCTAAACTGCTGGGTTCAGGTTAAGGTACTTTTATGTAATCAGTGGGAAGAGATGTTCCTGGTGAGAACGAGGCATCTGATTCACTGTGCTTTTCCTCAAAGAGAACGCTGCATAATATTACATGTGATGATCTTTTTTCTTGAAATAATTCACTGAAACAAGATGCTCTAAGATGCCATAGAATAACACTGCAACAGAATCTAAGTCTCCACATTTAAAAAGATGTAGCAAACCTGGAGATCTAGTTCAATGTTTCCCATCCAATCTAGACATTGGTTGCAACTAAAAAGGTAGTAATAAGTATTCTCAACTTTTTTTGATATTGCAAATACCCAATTGAAATTGTACATGCATTATGTTCTTGTTTATACAGAATAGCTGAATCATTCAGTTTTTGGCTGGTATTTCCTCAACTTGATGTTGATTCCATTGCTTATACCACAATGATCCAGAGATCAGGTTAGCCTTTTTATATATTTTTTAAAAATGAGTAAATAGATTCAATCATTTTGAATTTGATTTTTAGCAAAAGTAAAGAGAAAAAATTGTGAAAGGCGTTCTGGTGGAAGGAAGGCTAGGGGTCAATGTCCCAGTAACCCATCTCCTTCAGAGGAATGGTTATTTCTTTCATTCTTCGGGTTTTAGGTGGAGCTGCACAGAAGTTCAGTATGTCATTCTTAGTAGAATTATTGATGTTGTTTTTTAGGTGAAGTATGAAGGAAGGAGAGGTGGCCAGCTCATGCATGCCTCTCACCCACACTTCCTTGATCAAGCAGCCTTGGTGCTCCTCACCGCCCACTCTTTTCTGACACGTGGAGCATGGCCAGTCCTATTGAATCACCAGCCTTGAGCACCTCCCCCCACCCCTCCCCACCATTTCCATTTGTGAGACCATTTTTTACTACAGAATTTAATTAAGACTTCTCTGGGATGCTTCCAGATGTGACAAATAAGACATTTTCCTGTTGAATTGATCTGCCTATCTTTGTTCTCTCCAAGCTGCCCTTTGAAATCTCTTTCAAATGTGTTCATGATGCTGATTAACAGTTTCCCCACCTGAGGACCAATGAACTAGGGGATTAACTGACTCAAAATTGTATCTCACTTCTCCCAGAGCATCAAGAGTGGTTACTGTAGCTGCCTGGTTTAACTCTCTATTTCATTATTAGGAGGCCCATCACCTCCAGGCTCCCTTAGTCCACATGGATAGCAAGTTCTCCTGAAAGTAGAAACCCACCTGTACTATAGACAACAGAACTCTGAAAATAAGGGAATGAGGGTGAGGGTTTAAGAGAAGTAGGAAGAATTTCATAAAACTCAAGGAGGGAAAAACAACCAACCAGCCAAACTTCAGAAGCTTTTTTTTATATAGTTATTAGAAATATTTTAATCTCTCTGATCTGCAGTTTTTCTGTCTGTAAAATAAATGCCACCTTATTGAATTGTTGTATGATAATTTGCTAATTTAAATGGAATAAGAGCTTAATATAGTTGTTAGCATATAGAAATTGGTATTTGTTTTAGATAAATTAGTGTTTTTGTTCAAGGTCCTCTTCATTTCCTGTTTGCTGTAAGAGGCCAGACACCTTGCACATCCTGTGCTATGCTCCTGACAAGAATCATACTACTGCCTTTTTGTAGCTGTGAGACTGAGGCTCGATGGGAAAAAGGAATTGGGAAAATATATCACATTATACTGGTTCCTGGAAATGTCTCTTTTTGGAAAGGAAGATGGTGAGCTTGTTCTGTAGGTAGATTTCAGGGTGGTGGACAGGTTTGGTGGGGACTGTGGCAAAAATCCCTCTAGCAGTCAGTTTTTCGTTTCTAGATTTCTGACTGCAGCAGTGAGTGTGAGGGTCTCATGCAATCGGAGATGTGTTATTTCAGCCTTGTCTGATTACCTCTGTCAGTAAATAATTTCAGCAACAACAGCTCTGTTGTCTTTTCCCCTTGGTGTTAGACACTATGGAGAACCTCCCAACTCACAAGACCCCTCTTTTCTGGAAACATCTTCACATATCTGTAAGGCAAAATTGGGGGCTGGGGGGTTCTAGCAGTCTCATCTATAGTAAGTGACTCATCTCTCCTAAATCCTTACTGGTTGAAGCCAATCAGATTTCCCACCACAGGAAATTACAATTGAGAAGCAACAACCATTTCTATAACTGGCAGAAACTCTAGGATTTCTAGGGTGGCCATTGTCTACCCAGCGTGTCGACTGAGGAACAGAATTGGGGAAAACATTGGAGACAGCAGAGAGACATCAAGAAAAGACACAGGCAAGGAGCACTTCTGGGACTCTGATGGTTTTGATGTCCTAATTTCGCTTCCAAGGCTTCTGATCCATGCCATGCCCCTTTAGGCATGCGATAACTTTCCCTTTATTTTCCCTTTCTTGCTTAAACTAGTCCCAGCTGATGCATGTTAATTGTTGCAACCACAGAGTCCTTACTAACAGATATTATGTGTCTGGGTGTCTTACGTTTATTTATGCATCTGGAACGCAGCTTAGGGCATTCAAAACGGGATTTCTCAGAGTCTCAGTCCCACAGAGAAGCAGCGAGGCTCTGGGTTCTGGACTCTGATTATCGAAAGGTTGCAAGGGCTGTCACTGATTCCTGCGGGTTGTCCTTTCTCTCCACAGGCACTGTTGAATTGTGCTTATGTCTGAGACTCGAAACATGATAGAATAACATATGGAGAGGAATAGTGTATCAGAGTCAGCCCAGATTTCTGACTTTGGAAAGCAGAAACATCGGGCCCTAGTGAGGAAAAGTTGGGAAAGGGAACTGAAAGGAAGCGGAGGAGATGCTGAGTTTAGTGTGCAACACAAATATAGTTTGAACTGTCAGGGGGAAGTCCAGAGAGGATGACATCCAAGCACTTAAAAATAATGACCTAAAAGCCAGGGACAGAGATATACTGGTGTCATTCACATTTTGAGGCTATTAATGCAATGTTTTTCTTTCTTATCAACATCACAGAAGCCTTCTTGAAAAGTCAGTCATTTTCTATAAGAATGGAAATAAGGTCATTCAAGGCAGTTTGCCAAGTGATGTGACTCTGTGCCTCCAAGCCCATTGATTCCTAAAATGACCATGGACAGGATCAATTGCTTTTGGATTTCTAATTTGATGAATATTATAGGCCATGGCTAGAAAAAAAAAATGCATTAGAAATGGAAAAAAAATCAATTTGATGAATATTATAGGCCATGGCTAGAAAAAAAAAATGCATTAGAAATGGAAAAAAAATCAATTTGATGAATATTATAGGCCATGGCTAGAAAAAAAAAATGCATTAGAAATGGAAAAAAAATCTGGCTGGGGTTGAAAATTATCACTGCAAAGTTACTTTTTGATGAAACAAAATAAGGCAGCTTAGCCATAAATGAAAGTCAAAAACTATTGACATGCATAATAGTTCTCATGGTCCCCAGTTATTTCAGGGATTAAGGAAAGGAGAGTTTGTTATAACAATGTTTTCAAATAGAGGTGGGAAACTTCTGACTTCCAGTGTGATTTTATCTGTTTAGACTTCCGCATCAGCCTAATGCACTCATAAGCTAAACTGTCCCCTTAGGAAACAAACCAGTTCCTAGGAAAAGAATAGATTGAGAACTTTGAGCAGTGGTTATCTCTGTAATTGTTTTTCGAAGGACAGTGATTAGAGGATGATGTTCTGCGACTCAGATGAGCTGCAGAAGATTCAGCATCTCCCGTATCCTCCACAATGTGATGCTTTTTACTCGTTCTACTGCCGTTTGTCTTCTGTTTTTTGCTTTGATTTTCTTTTATCCTTAGTTCTTTGTCATCTGATCTTTTTTCCCTCTTGTAGTTTCTTTCCCCTTTTTTCCTACTTGTCATTCTTTATGTTTTTTTATTATTTTCCATCTTAAATTCATGATAATGTAAAAATGAGGTCTGCCTTTAAAATGATTGTAGTACTAATTGAGCAAAATTTTGTGCCTGTTCAAAAACAAGCAAGTTTTGCCACTCTGTGCTTTTACTTCAACCTTTCAATATCCCTTCAAACACAGAAAAACACTAGATAATTAAACATGCATTTTCACTTCTGTGAAATTCCGTTTTAAAACATCATATTATGTGTGTCTATGACTTTTTTGTTTGTGATCCTTCTTTATCCACATAGCAGAGGCGTGGGTATGGAAAACTGAGACACAAGGCATGGGGCATAGGCAAAAACACGGAGGACTTCTGAATTGTACACATTTTAGATTTAGATTTGGTTCAGTTAACAAGTCAAAGTTATATGACCTCAAGCAAGATATTTAACCTCATTCTCTTATCTGTCACTTAGGGATAAAAATAATGCCTACCTCATGGTGTAGATAGAAGAATAGAAGTACTATGTGATGTATGCAGAGTACTTAGCCCTGGTCTTAAGGTATTCTTAATAAATGATAGCCATTATTTTTAATAATGCTATTATTAGTCTTATCTGAAGTCACCCAGTACGTAAATATTGAATACGAGGAATGGCACTTGACCAACACAAGATATGTTCTTATGACTAAAAGAAGCAATGTAGAGTAGACCTTTAATTAATCAATTGAATCAATGCCTTTAATTTTTTTCACGTGTTGCAATGGTTGAAATAATTATAGAATCTATAAGTTATTGTATGACATGACACTCCTCTCTGGGCCTGCATACCCCACCTAAGCTCAACTGAGGCTCCTCTACTTTCCACTGGCTACACTCCAAACACCCCTCCCACCCATTTTTTCATTGCCATGATGTTCCTTCCTGCCCCAGAGATGCCACACAAGCTGTTTCTTCTAGCTAGAATGTAGCTCATATTTTCAATGCTAGTAAGTCCTTAATACGAGAAAAGATAAAGAGCCTGGCTATCAACCTAGAACTTGGATAAGAGTAGGACAGAGACAGAATGAGTTTGTATGTCCTCATATATGTATACATACAATTGGGTATGTGTGTGTTTGGTTAATGTGTATTTCCCAGCTTTAATCATAATGCCCATAAAATCAGTGGCCTAATTCCTTTACCTCCTCCCATATGCAGAGCACCTAATTCTGACCTGACACAAAATAAGGTTTCAATGCATGTTATGGGATTAATTAAATGACCCATTGAGTATTGAGGCAGTAGGCTTAAAAAAGAGAGGCTCTTCTTTTCCTCTTTAGACATTTTCTGGGAGTGAGTGAGCTAATGTTTATTGAAAGTTTAGTATTTACTGCGGTTTTGGGAAGCTGAAGGAAGACAAACACCAAGACTGATGTGTGCAGTTGAATGCTTCGTTGAGCTGTGTATGGTGAGGAGGCTGTGAGCTCTCCTGTACAGTTAGTAAGACTTTTAATAACTAATGTATTCCAAACTGGTAAAACTACCCTTTTTACTAGTGAAAGAAAATATTAGCCATCATGAAAATTCCTTTATAGGACCCTCCCAGTATTATAGAGATGCCAATTTGTCAGTGAATGACCAAAACATCCTCTCATAAAAACAGCCATAAAGTCAGGCTTGCCTTAGGGAATTTGCTTTAATGGGGTTTAATTATTGATTGAAATCCCATATGAAAGCATCAAAAGTGTCTGTACATCCTGTGGGCTGATACGAACATGTACGCTTCGTTGAGCTGTGTATGGTGAGGAGGCTGTGAGCTCTCCTGTACAGTTAGTAAGATTTTTAATAACTAATGTATTCCAAACTGGTAAAACTACCCTTTTTACTAGTGAAAGAAAATATTAGCCATCATGCAAATTCCTTTATAGGACCCTCCCAGTATTATAGAGATGCCAATTTGTCAGTGAATGACCAAAACATCCTCTCATAAAAACAGCCATAAAGTCAGGCTTGCCTTAGGGAATTTGCTTTAATGGGGTTTAATTATTGATTGAAATCCCATATGAAAGCATCAAAAGTGTCTGTACATCCTGTGGGCTGATACGAACATGTATTACTCTCCTTACTATTAAAGCAAAGTTAAGAAACCTATTTGACTTCATTTAGCTTAGTATCTTTAACTGGACTGACTTCTTAATTTGGTATCTAGGAACTATGAGTGTGTTCATCTCCTAGAAGCACAGACCATTGAGCTGCAAAGACCTTAGAGACTGTCTAGTTCAACTGATTAATTTTAAGGGTGAGCAAAGAGAAGCCAAGAGAGGTTAAGTGACTTGCAAAGGTCACACATCTGCTTCCTTGATTTAGAAGTAAGCACATATAATCTGTTAGGCCCTTCAGTAAAAAGGAGAGGTAGGGAAAGAGAGAGAATGAGAGTGAATTTGTAAGAGATGAGAACTTTGGGGTATACCAGCGGATGTAGCACATGATCAATATCCTGGTTTTCATGGTTTATTTTTTGGTTGGTTAGTTGGTTTCTATGAGAGAGCTTAGTTGAGTTGTAAAGGGGTTCCTGAGGATTTAACCAACATCGCCAACCACACACAAACTAAATATTGCTAATCTCTCTCAAGAGAACGGATTGATTAATAATGGTGGTGACTTCTACTTAATGAACACCTACTAGGTGATGGCAATACATTAGAAACTACACGCAGTATCTCACTTAAGGTGTATCGTAGTGACTATGACTGCATGTGTTCTAAATTACTACTCTGATTTTACAGATAAGGAAACTGAGTTTCCTAGGAAATCAACAGGTTGCCAAGGTTACTAAAATAAGAGGTTGTGCGGATGGGTCTGAATACGAGCCTCTTTCTGCTCCCAGTCTTCTATTTCACACAAAGAAGAGATGAGAAATTCAGAATTTAAGGATAGTCAGAAAAGACATGATTTAATGCTTCCTTCTGATATATGTTAATGTAAACTCTGGAACTTTTTTTTTGAACCTTTTGAGTAGTTTTACCATATAAAGTGGCTGCTGATCTACCTGGCAGCATTGACTTCACTAGAAAACACCTTCTTCCCATCAATAGCTATTAATTAGTTCAATTTGTGAGGGATAAAATAAGACAGTAAGAATAACAAATTCAACCCCAACTTCCTGTTTTCTTCCTTAACATAACCATTATCTATTCACCAAAACTCATTCATTTTTAATTTTATTTACTCACCAAACATATTTAATAACTTCTTTTGTTTCGGACACCAGATGGAGAACTGAGGACACAAAGGAATAGATCTCTGTTCTTTCCATCAAAGTGTTCACCTTCTCATGGGGGGATGACGGGCAGGCTAACAAGTAATTATGACGTAGTGATTCTAGTGCCTTGACAGAATCCATTTGCCACAGAGCTGGTGGATTGTGCTTGGGGTCTCAGGTAAGTCTGTTTATGAGGACCTGGCAGAGGAGTTGATATTGAATATCTTTCTCTGCAGCACCTGGTGATTGAAACTTCTGCAGTGCCCTTGCTGATCTAGCTAATAAGTCAGGCTGGATCCAATGTGTGGCTTTCTGTGTCTGTCCTTGAGGAAAGGTGTCATACAGCTGCTCAGGGATGAGTGTAATGGTTTATGACTTCAGCACCTGAAGTCCTATCACACAGCAAGTTCCCTAGAGATGGTGATCATACAGAACGAATATTGCTTAGCTGGTGATAATGTCACGCTGCCATGCTGAGTTACACGGATTGCCTGATTCCTGCAGCTAAAAAACTCCTGGCTGATTAATCCTGATGTCATGTAAATAGAGTCGGTGTCAAGGAGATCGTAAATGAGAAAATGGATGCTCGGAAGGGGACATTAGTGAGGAATGGAGAGCCACCATCACCCCACTCTTCCCTCAGTCAGCCTCTAACAACATCATTATCCAGGTGAGAGGAGACACATCACTCAGCCAGATCCTGGAAGGCTTCCAACTCTTCCTCCCTGCCCCCCCACCAGCCCTATTTTAAGCAGTGTGAATTTTAGAAATCATGTAACTGGGTTTTCTCTTGCTCGCCATGCCTTCAGGAAGGAGTGACAGGACCACTCCAGTATAAGAAAACCTGAGAGTCATGCACCTTAATGACCAACTAGATAAATTGGGGCATGATTTATTCATATTGTTAAAGGACTCATTAAGAGTTCATTTAAGAAATGCTCTCACATTTGACTTATAGAAATTTAATTGCACATATAAGCTAGATTTCAGGTTTGCTGACACTCAGCTCCTTAGTTAGTTTATACGCAGAGACATACAAGTCAATCCACACCAATTATCTTCTAAGTTTGGTAGCTTTATTGCCAATGGGAAGGGTCATGGCGAGGTGTCACATCACACTCCACGAGGTCCCCCCCACCGACTCCCCTTCACACTTGCTCTTCTCTTTTCTCTTTTGTTCTCTTCCTCTATGTCTCTCTCTCTTTCTCAAAAAACAAAACAGAAAAACACAAAAACTCTCTTTTAGGGGCAGCCTCTATTACCAGCTTTAATTAAAACATCCTTTCCAAATAAACCTATTGCTGTTTCCAATAACTGTACTGTTTTATTCACCTTAATAAATGCAGGTGAATAGCATTGTTTCTTCATCTCGTGCTACTGAAACTGTCAGAAACATGTCAGCGTGTAAAGGAAGTTTAACTCAAACTCATGTGAAAGTCTGTGGAGATTTGGAGTCACTTATCCCTCACCATGATGCCAGAGATTTCCTATTAATGTGGGTGGTCTCCTTCTGTACAGATGGTGGATTTTCAGGTTGGCAGCCGTGGGGTTTGAAGGAGGTTTAACTCAAACTCATGTGAAAGTCTGTGGAGATTTGGAGTCACTTATCCCTCACCATGATGCCAGAGATTTCCTTTTAATGTGGGTGGTCTCCTTCTGTACAGATGGTGGATTTTCAGGTTGGCAGCCGTGGGGTTTCGGGTGGGAGAGAGAAGAGCTTTTATGTTCCATGAAGAGAGGCTGATGTAACTCTCAAGGCTGACATTCATTTGACTTTCTTCAACCCTTCCAGGGCTTATCGCTTCTTGCCAGGATTATTTCAGCAATCCCTTCGCTGGTCCTCCCACTTGGAGGCTCTCGCTCTTGCTTAGTGCTGTTGTTAGATACACCTTCCTGAAGGGCTGTTTTTATCCCATCAAACACTCCAGTGGATTCCATCTGCCTGTGGCATTAAGTTCCAACTCCTCGGTCTGACCTCTAGGGTCCTCCAGAAATTAACTTTCACCTGACTATCTGAATTTATCTTTCTGAAACATGCCACAATGTTTAGAATTTCTTTGGAGTACCCTTCAGACACAGAAATAGATCATTTTGTTTTATTCTATGATCAGTTGATTTTGTTTTGGGTCATGTGTCCAATGTATCTGATTTTTTTCATCTTTCTATATTCAAATATCCTAAACATTGTAAAACTTAATACCACCACACCTCTCTCTCACCTTAATCCCCTGAATAGTTTCTAATAGTTTATTTCATGGTTAGGCTTCCATTATAATTTCAGTCGCCTGATTCAAGAGAGACACTATCCTTGAAGGCCCCCTGAGGTGGCAAGTTTTAGCTGGAGTCTGCTTAAGCCTTCAAGAATTATTTATATCCAAGCTGGTGTGTCTTGGGTTTGATCCCTTCTTTTAGACAGACTTTGCCATGCCGATAGTTCTAAATCTCTGTTTTAGCTAGAAATTTTGATTGGGTTGTTATATATATGTTTTTTCTTTATAGGCTAACCATTCACAGAGTTTTTTCTAAGTTTTAACATTTACAGTACCTTTTACTCCTTTGTCAAGCCATTTGTAAGAATATACCCCTCTTTTAGGGTTTAGTTTTGGGACACCTTATACAACATCTGACAGAAGTCATTGGATACAATTCATATTAATATTACTAGTAACACACTGTGATTCCCATTAGGTAATTTTGTGAGTGATTATTCAGCTTCTCCAGTATTGGCAAGACTAGGCTTCAGCGCCAAGCTGATTTTTCCAATATAGGATATTCTTCTTTTTCCACACCTATTCAAATCCCTCTAGAATATTTCATGATATTCAGAAATTATTATAGTTGGGGATGTAGTAAAGATCTTGCAGTTATTATTTTTTTAAAAGACCATGTCTTTTAAAGATGCACCCTGTAAAATAATTAGCAATGAAATAATAGGATATATGGATTTCCTTTAAGTAGTTCAAAAAGAAGGGGAGAAAATGGGCAGAGGTACAAATAAAACAAGATTGACCGCATATTGGTAATTGTTGAAACTGAGTAATAGGTACTTCTGTGCTTATTATACTGGTATCTCACATAGAATTCTGCATTTCTTACAAATTTTCTTACAAATTGCCATATGACATTGATGTGCTGATCCTCTGATCACACTTTTGAAAGCTTTGTGAAGTATTATAATATTCTCTCTTTATTTGTAAATATTTGAAATTTCCAAAACAGCTACAAATTATGTCTGTTCTTCCTTCCCCTCATTTCAGGACAAATAGATTTCTCCTTGTTTTAAGCTCCACTAGACCTTCTGGTTTCTACTGTATATTGGTATATGACTGTATACTGTCTTGAATGATTAGTTTGAATTTGTGTGTGTTTTTATTTTTCAGAGACTACAGAAATTCTCATTTTACAAGCTATGCCTTGTGCTTTTGGTATCTCTGTACCCCCTAGCACATGTTTATGGGGTTACCTTTCACTCATGAGAAAAAAAATAAGTATAAAGGGTATATATTGCCTAAATTCTGAAATGCTAAAATAAATACAACCAATTTAAAACTCTAGAGAAGAAGTTTGGGGACAGAGAGTGGCAGAAAATGAAAGAAAAGTTCTCGTTAGCCTGAGAGGGAGGCCATTGATCATTTTGCTGGGATGCAGAAAGGTCAATATTTCTTGGAAACCTTGCATGGGTGGAGGTGTCAGAGCACTGCACTGAGAATCAGTAGACCTGGGGATTGGGTTCTGACTCTGCAATAGTGAGCTATGTGGCCTACAACTAATGGGAAAGCTCTAGATGGTGGCAAGAATTACATAGCAGGTCCTGGACTCAGTAATTTACATGCATTACCTGATGTAATGCTCACAATCACACTACAGGTGGTTATCATTACCCACTTTCTACTAAATGAATACTTCACTGTGAACTTGGACAAGCCACTTAACCTCTCTGAACATGTGTCACATCAGGGGTCAGATCCAGACCTCCCACTCTGGAACCTTCATTACTGAGGTCTTACTCTGATGAAAAAGTCCCAAGTGTGTTCTACTGAACATGAAAGGGAATTACCTGGAATATTTCAACTCCTCCCTCCTTATACCCTGAAACAGAATCCTGAAGGTGGGATCTAGAAAACTGCATTTAACAAGTTATTCAGGTGGGTTTTTCACCCTAAATTTTGAACCACTGCTGTGTTGCTCTTGTGACTGATTGATTTACCGTGCATTTCTACAGGCTTCAGTTCAAATGAAGGTGGGCCTAATCACCAGTGCCTATCCTATAACTACTCCAGGCAGAGTTAAGTTAAGTCACTTGTCTGGTACTTGTCTATCACCTGTGTCCACTGCTCTACTGTGTCACTGAAGGTATTAGACATGCAAAGTACTGTAGGAGATATGTAGATTACTATACTCATGAACTCTTTGAGTGCAAGGAGCCTGCCTTAAACACCTCCATATGCCTAGCACCTAAACCTAACACATAAGGGGCCTCGATGAATGTTAATTTCAGGTTCTTTCTAAAGCTAACATTTGATAATCCTGGTAAACTGTCTTCTACTTGCTCTGCACAGCTGCCACTGGACCTCAGTCATGGTCCAGCTTAAAGTCATGATGTATCATTGGTCTGGACTCTGGACCAACATATGTCATCATTTATGTTGTTCTAATGATACTGCACATTAATGAACCCTGCCATCACCAAACTGCTTTGGAGGAAGTTAATATCTTGAATAGAAAGGAGAAGAGAAGCCCAGAGTTTGTATATGGCAGAGGGAATGCCAAGAACCACTTCCTTGCTGATTCTGAAACCTCTGTATTTCTTCCCTTCAACCTCTAATCCTCCTCTATCAAGACAATGAGGGAGAGATCCATTAAAATTCCATCAAAACTTTTCTCATGGAAGGAGAACTCAAATGCTAATTGCATAAGTATTGGAGATCAGGACTATTTCCACAAGTGGGAGTTGACAGAACTCATCTGCTTTTGTGTTCACAAAAAATGTTATTCTTTTATGGTTGTTAAATTACTGTATCTCATGCAAAATTAAAAGTAAAGTATTTATAAAAAATAGTTTCCCCAGTCACGTAAAGTAGAACAGAAGATGATATTTGCTTAAACCAGAGCAAAATGTGATTAACATGGAACTTCAGGAAGTCATGTAAGCAATTGACTAAGCCTAATGCACAAGTTTATGAAATTTCATTTCTAGGCATTCTAATTCTTAGGTAAGATACTTCCTTGATTGATTACCTATGTATCACACAGATTGAAGTGGTAGAGTTAGTTGTCAAGACTAAGCCAACAGGACTCCAATGCCCTTGCTTTTCACCAGTTCTTTGATCAAGAAGATAACAATGAAAAGTGAAACCTCTAAAACTGCCCTGCCTTTGGGAGGAGAGGTTGGGGTAAATATGCTTATCCTTAAATCCACAAAGAGTTTTCCCACAAAGCTGGTCTTGTTCCTAAGGTGTAGCTACTGCAGGGAAACACACTAAGTTTATATTTATACTGTGCTCCAAATGCAAGGCTGTTGGTTCCTATGGTATGTGTGTCTGCCCAAACCCTGTGCTGTTTATACATACACAAACACCACACACCCTTCAGCCACATCCTGATGGCTTTGGGCATGCCCTCTGGATCTTTTTTCCTATCTCTGCTTTTCTTAATTGTTGTGAGGCTTAACTGAGGTTTTGTATGCAAAATGTCTGGCACACAATAGGCACTCGATAAATAGCAGGGCTTCCTTCTTTTAAAACTATTTTATTTATTTTTTTAATGGAGAAAAAAAAAGGCTTAATTACCCAAGTGAAAGCTCTGTATCTTGTAAGCGTGCTTGTGGTATATGTGTAGAGAGAGTTGAATTGGGAAAGGTGAGGTAGATTTAATTGAGAATTTAGTTCTCCAGAAAAAAAATATTTTGACTGGAAAGTTTAGGGATCACTGCTCTGTGCTGTCCAAAATCCCTTAAAATAGCTTTCTCTGAATCAACCACCCAATCAAAAGTCTGAAATTTTGCATATCAAAATTTTTAATCTAACAGAAATTAGATTCAGTGCATTTTTTTTTTTTTTTGCTCTGAAGGCTTAGGTTCAATAATTAAATCTTAAAACAAAAATCTCTTAAAGTGCCTTCTGAGGAACATTAATTTGATCAGTGTTAATAGATTATGTTAACCACAAAAACATTTAGAAGTGTCACATTAAACAGGTTTTCTCATTGAAGGATTGTGTTGTGTTGTTTATATGCTAACATCTATAGGAATAAAAGTTAAATTGCCCAAACCTATGGATGCAGGACATTTCCCTTCCCACATCCCCAAAGCACTGCAGAGAACAGACATTCCAGAGACCACTGTTGGGCATCAGTTTTGAACAAAATCCTATGGGCCAAGTCATTTTGAAAGAGTTCGGATTCCATACTACATTCCATTTATTACACACAATTCTAAAGAAAGAAACTTTTTTTTTTTTTTTTGTCTTTTTTGTCTTTTTCCGTGTCCAGCAACGTATCGCAACCCTCAGTGTTGCCCCCATACCGGACTGGGGACCGGCAACGGGATCGCAACCCTCAGTGCTGCTCCCGCGCCTCGCTCAGCCAGTGAGCGGGAACGGGTCTGCATGTGGGATCCGAACCCTCGGGCGGGAGCGCCGCCGCGCTTCCCAAGCGGCGCACTATCCATTGCGCCACCGGGCCAGCCCAAGAAAGAAACTTTTTTAAAAAGCCCATTAGTGAAGTCCTGAGATTAGAGGCTGTGCATTTAGTTAACATAAGAGGTAAAGAGATTTGTCTTATTCGCATCTTGTTTTAGTCAGTCTTGCCTGAGCAAAGTGACTTGGATAATTTGAGGTAAAAGCACTTATCCCAAATTTACTTCCATTCAGTGGACATTGCCTGAGGGGACATGGAATGACTTTCTCTAGGAAGAGGGAGCAGGATGGCTTTAACTCATTGAGTTTTAGGTCTACATCTTCAATGATTTCATAGTTTCTAAAAAGCCTTCTCAGATTTTCTATAGTTCACAGTGATTGTTCTTTCCTGCAACCCCCAGAGCTCTCACTTTGTTTGCAGCTCTTGTTCTGGCATTTACTTTCCTTGTCTACCCAACACACTCTTGTGCTGGAGCTGCCTCCCTAAGTAGATTTCAAGTTCCAAAAGGGCAGAGATAGTCACGCTGCAATGGGCTCAGTACAGCATGCCCCACAAAGCGCACGTCTGACAGATACCTGTTGTTGGAGCTGAATGCATGGACCTTCTGCACTTGCCTTTGGCATTTGCAAAATTCCAGTGACACATTTGATTGAATGACACTTTTTCTGCTTGGGCTGGTAGTGCTTTAAAAGGGAAGTCAGTTCCAGAAGGAGCATGCAGAGACTGAACTATGTAGCACAGGAAAGGAATGGCAGATGGAATGAGCTCTCTCCCTCTCAGCAGATCCTGAATCAAAGGGTCAGTTTGGAACTCTGCGATTTGATTGTTTTTTCTGGTTCAGATATAGTTTTAAAAAATCTTAGTAATAACATTTTTTATGAATCTCAAACCATGATTTCTGTAATAACCAGTCCAGCAATAAAAATGAATGGTAGGGACTGTGCTAAGCCAGAGTGTATGGTCCATTGAAAAATGAACAGCTATTACTCAGCTTTCATTCAGTTGTTGCTATCAGGAATTTGAGCCAAGGATTGCAAGATCTTCTGAGTTTAAAACAAAATACTAATGATCCGAAAACCAGTATTTATAATGACAAATTTCCTGAGTTTTTGAAAAATTATTTATTATTGGGCCAGCCCGGTGGCGCACTGCGCTAGTGCGCCGCTTGGGAAGCGCGGCGGCGCTCCCGCCGAGGGTTCGGATCCCACATGTGGACCGGTTCCCGCTCACTGGCTGAGCGAGGCGCGGGGTCAATGCCGAGGGTTGCGATCCCGTTGCCGGTCCCGGTCCGGTTCGGGGGCGACACTGAGGGTTGCGATCCGTTGCCGGACACGGAAAAAGACAAAAAAATATATATATATATTTATTATTTGTTTATATTTACTACCACTTATATAAATACAAATATGTTATTATTTATTACATTTGTTTTAAATATTCCAGGCCATATATAATGTCTGTAGTTTATATCTACAATTACATTTACAATTTACAAAATAGTCTGCATCATATATGAATAGGATGCTTAGGAATTTACAAGATAGTTCACAATATTTTATTTAATATTTACATCTACCCTTTGATAAGGACTGGGATCCCCTTCACAGATGCAAGAAAACAAGGCTCAGATTAGTGAAGTGAGTTACCCCAAATTATCTAACTATTGAATAACAGAATTGGGGCTAGACCCTGTAACTCCTATTTTTTTTTCTTTTTTTTTTTTTGCTTTGGTGTTCTTTACAGCAAACTGCATTGCCACAAGCCTGCATTTTGTTTTTTCTTCTACTTTTTAAAGTATACTTTTTACTAAAGTAAAACATACACACAGAAACATGCACAAATTGTGAATTCACTGCTCAATGCATTATCACAAAAGACACAGTCCTATAAAACCATCAGCCCTCTTGAGAGGCAGAGCATTCTCAGCACTCTAGGGAACTCTGTCCCCACTATAAGGGAGAAAAGATTTCTTTTCTCACACAGGACTAGGTTCAAGGCTGAGGCACCTATAACAAAAGACAGATTAACAAGAGAAAACCATACAGATTTATTTAAATTTTATGTGATACAGGAGCCTTCAGAAATAAAGACTGAAATAAACAGAGAATCTTGTGTATTTTTATGCTTACGATTAATGAAAAGAGGACAGTTGTGGCAAAATACGATTGGACAAAGGGGTAGGATCTAATGGTAATATATTGGAGGGAATTTATCAAGGTCTGTTTGTTCAGATTCTTCTCTGTGTCCCTGTGCATTCAGAGAGAAGAACATTTCTTTCATCCAGGTTTAGCGTAGGCACCTCTCACATGAGGGTGTTTTGACCAACTTTCAGAGGAACATCAGAAAATTATTTATTATTTATTGTATTTTTAATTGACATGTAATAATTGTATGTATTTTGGGGGTACAGAGTAATATTTTGATACATGTATATGCTGCATGAAGATCAAATCAGGCTAAGGAGCATACTCATCAACACAAACATTTATCATTTCTTTGTGATGAGAACATTCGAACTCTTCTAACAATTTGAAAATATTCAATAAATGCTTATTAATTATAGATACCTAGCACTACTAAAGAATTCCAGAACTTATTCTTTTTGTCTAGCTGTAATTCTGTATTCTTTAACCCATCTTTATGACTTGCTTCAGGGGAGAAGAGCAGCAGAAGGTCAGAGAGTGACCTTCCTGTTTCTGGCGTTTCCTCAAATGCCAAGATGCCATATTTTGGGGTAGCATGTCCTGACCCATCACTGCCTTTCTCTTCAAAGCTAACTACTCTTCTGACTTCAATTCAGATTGATTTTGCCTGTTTTTGTTCTTTTTGTAAATAGAATTATATACTCTGTATTATTTATGTCTGGTTTCTTTTTCCCTCAGAATGTGGTTCTGAGATTTATTCATGTTGGTTTTTTCATATAGCACTTAGTTTGCTCATTTCATTGCTTTATAATAGTCTTTTAAATAAATATTCCAGAATTAATTTATTAGTTTTACTGTTTATGGACACATAAATTGTTCCTAGTTTTGGGTTGCTACAAATGATACTGATATAAACATTCTTACACATGTGTTTTAGTGCTCAAATATGGCAGTACTTCAAAAAGGTTGTGGAAAGATTTGTATTGTCTTTTAAATCTCTTTTTCCATTAATTATTTTTAAGGCCATCTTTTTTAAAATTTAATTTTATTTTATTATTTTTTTATTGAATCATAATTGAATATACATATTTTGGGGGTCCAACATTTATGTGGTTGTAAAGAGCATGCCAGAAACACCACTTCCACGTGTGTGGCCTACCACATCCACCACAATAACCAAGGCTGCTGCAAAAGTGGCTAGATGCCACAACAACTGTGCAGATGGTCCACCAGCCACTGGAGTGCATTGACACAAGGAGAGTCACCAGGAGAGATCAAAGAAAAAAAGAGGATGTCTCTCTACACAAAGTCCAATCCAGAGTGATAGAAGAAGCATCTGTTCTACGATAGTAGTGGGGGACCTGAACACACCTCCCTCAGCACTGGACAGATCATCTAGGCAACAAATCAACAGAGTAACTCTTTCAGAAGGAGAAAAGAAATCCATGAAGTTTTAGAAGTACCCTCATATGTGCATTTCTCTTGGATATATTCAGAAGTAGAATTTTGGGGTTATAGAGTAAGCACTGTTTACTTTTAACAATCACTGACATTTTTCCAAAGTAGTTAAGCCAATTCACTCTCCCACCAGCAGTGTAGGGGAGTTCCAGTGGCTCCACATTTCAGGAACACAATATTTTAATATCTTTCTATTCTCAACTATTCTGATGTGTATATAGATATATCCCTATGCTTTTAATTTGCATTTTCCTGAATAATAATAAAATTAGGCATTTAAAAAATAATTACTGGCCATTTGGCTCTCTCTTCTGTGAACTTTTTATGCATGTCTTCCTTTTTTTTTTCTGTTAGGCTATCTTTTCTTTTGATATAACTGATAATGTTATATCAAAAGTCCAGAATACATAAAGAGTCATGTCCAGAATACATAAAGATTTCTCCCTTATCAGTTTATATATATTGCAAATACCTTCTCCCACTTGATGCCTTTCCTTTCCCCTCTGATAATGGTTTCTTTTGATGAGTAGAGGTTTTTCATTTAAAGTAGACAATTTACCATTCTTTGCCTTTATGGTTAGTTCTTTATGTGTCCTATTTAAGAAGTCCTTGTCTACTCCAAGGTCACAAAGATATTCTCTTATCTTATAGAAATTTCATTGTCTTGCCTTCCACATCTAGATCTACAACCCATCTAGAATTGATTTTTGTTTATAGTGCAAGTTAAGGGTCAGGATTAATTTTTTTCCCATATGGATGCATCCAATTGACCCAGCATCATTTATTGAAAAGACCATCTTTCCCCCACTATTTGGCAGTGCGAACTTTGTCATAAATCACACATCATGTGAGGTTTTTTCTGAATTCTTTTTTTTTTTTTTGTATTGGCCTATTTGTCTATCTTTTTATGCTATCTTAATTATTATAGACTTATAAAAAAAATCTTTATATCCAGTAGTGTAATTCTTTTGAAATTCTCCCACTCACAGCAATATGGATGAGCTTGGAGAAACTTATGTTGAGTGAAATAAGCAAGCCAGAAAGGGATAAATACCACATGTCCTCACTCATAGGTGGGAGCTAAGAGAGAAAGAAGGAAGGAAAGAAAGACCTCAGTGGTGCATTGGACTTGCAGAGGGAGAGAGCACACCTAGGGATGCAAAGTGGAGTGGGGGGAAAGTGGGATGGGGAGAGAGGTTGGGATAATCGGGTGGGAGACATGGGGTACAATCACAATATTGGTAATGGGCATGCTGCCAGTATGGATCTGGCCATCACATCTTGGGCACGAGTGGTGACAATCAGCTTTGTACCCCATGAATATTCATAACCAATAAAAATAAATAAACAAAGCTGAGGTGTTTCTGCATGCTAATAAATATCCCTAAAGAGCTCTTTAGGTTTCACCTAGGCTTAATTACAATGTGTAAATAAGAAGACAGCCTCATTATTGATGTTAATCCTACTGGTAATGCAGGAAGTTGAGAGACTAGCAATGAAATGAAATATGGATGGGTAACGGCCTCTTATTAGCCCATCCAAAGTAAAAGTGAGTAACCTGCTGGCTACCTGTCATTCCAGGTTATCTTACATCTAAATACTTTCCACTGGGTGGCAGGTTCCATCCCAGTGCTCTGTGGAGTTGTTGGCTGGATCTGAAACCTTTTCATGCCATTTACTTTAACTTCTGTTAGGGCTTCTTGTTGAATTTCAATGAGGCCCAGGCTCTGGGTTAAATGTAACCCCAGTTACCCAACTTTTCCTAGTGGTTTGATTCCTTGCCCTACCTCTTCCAAATGTACTTTTGCAAAAGCCAGAGAAAAGGTGGAAGATGTTTCTTTCCCTCTTCCACCCCGGGAAGGGCAGGTGCAGGCTTCTTTGTGGAGTTAATAACTTGAGATGCATCTTTAATATTGAGGGAAATGTGGAAAGACGGGAGCTTGCTAAGTACAGACAAAACGTTGTAAATAAAAACACAAAGGTGGTAAGTCCCATAGTATCTGTGGGGAACTATAATATTAAGAAAGTAATGGAGGAAAAGGGTCACAGTGAGTTAAGAGTCCTTCTCTATCAGGTTCTGTGTATAATGTAGTGGTGAAGCATGTGGAAACCAGAAGCAGATTGCTTGCATTCAAATTCTGATTCTTCCCTAACTAATATGCATAGTCTTTGTTATTCCTTCCAAGAACCCTATAAGCTGTAAGTGTCCCTGGTTGGATTTTTTTCATAACCTTGTCCAACTCCAGGACTTTGGCTTTTAATCATTATACTACACTGCAGTCACACAACCTCTGCTGGCATATCTCAAATGTCTGGCCAAAAAGTAGGGTAGGGGTTTAAGAGATAAAACTAGATTGATACTCAAGGTTTTTCCTTGAGGCTAACCTACAACTTGGAAAATGGTAGGCAGGTGTGAAATTGCAGCCAACTAAATGTCCCCATTTCATTTCTACACAGGTTGTTGTAGGAACTCATGAAATCAAACCCCATTGCAATTACAGTTCGCTCTATCTGTTGCCTGGCCATATTCACACAGTGAACATGCCACCCTCAGGGAATTGCTTCCCATTTTAAAATTATCCAAAAAGAGGATGAAACAGTAAATATAAGTGTGGGTTTTTTCCCCTTTTAAAATGAATATTAATAAATAGGCAATTAAAAATAAAATAAAATGAATATCTCCTTATATCATTGGTCCTTGTGAATATAAAATAGTGATATCTCTATGTTTGAACACACTCAACCTTTCAATCCTGTGTATTTTAACCCAAAATACTCCATGTGCGATAAATCAGCTGCTCTTTACTCTGGATCTCCGGATATCTCTATGTTTGAACACACTCAACCTTTCAATCCTGTGTATTTTAACCCAAAATACTCAATGTGCGATAAATCAGCTGCTCTTTACTCTGGATCTCCGTGGTATACACTTAAAGAGTCTCATAGAGTAAATAACTTTGTGTTTGAGGAAATCAAAAATAATTAAGTGGAAGTTACAGAAGGAGGAGATGGAACATTCTGTTTTGTTCTATGTTGTATTATCTGACGAATCTATACACATCACTAAACCAGGTTTGCAAGAGGTGGGGAACTTGTCAAAATCATCAGAGCATTGCAATTCTGCAAGGGGTTGTAAGTAGCAATATGGTAATCTTGTGGCTAAAATGGTCAGACAATAGACCATGTAGCATCTAAGGGGGTCATCATCAGGTGGCTTACAGGGCACTAGAAAGGACACAGCATTCACAAGAGAGGGAGAGCAATTGCTGAGGCTTGCATAGATTAAGGAGAGAAGAACGTGTTTTTCTGTCTTTTATGTGGAAGGTCCTGTGTCTTGTAATCTGCTCATGGTGAGTTTGATCAATCACTTTATTCCTTCCCAGACTTCCCATTCTTCCTGTTGGAGGTGGTATTTATTAAGGAGTAAAAAGCGATTTGAGAACTATGAACTGGCAAGTTTTTCCAGTGTGGATGTGGCTCTGTGAAAGTGAGAATGAATCGAAAACAGACCCAAAGAGAGAATTTCATTTTGTTCACAGCTGAAAAGTTTAGAGGTCAATAAAAGAAGCCGCTCTTCATTGTGCACCTGTGGGCCTTACTCAGTGATTAGGGCAGAAATTTTTTGTTTGCTTGTTTCTTCCTGAGGTTCCTGTCCCTCTGCTCAGCCCAGCATTTGGGAATCGCCCTGGCGCATCTGGGCAGATCTCACAGTGTGTCAGAAAATAACAAGGCGTTGTTCCATGTGGTTCAGTTGACTCATGCATTTTCTGGTGGGGCATGTGAAAACTCATTGTGTTCTGGTTTCTGTTGGGGATATCTGATTTGGAAGCTTCAGCATGAGAGCAGCTAAAATTATGTGCAAGAATCGTTGGATACAGTGGGGGAAAAAACTACACAGGACAGTTTTGCCAATAGCTCCTGCCATTACCCATTATCTCCATTGGAAGCTGCCTGTGAGCTCTGCCTTAGAAAAGGGAAAGGACAGCCAACCAATTCAGAGATGCCGGGCCTCCATAAATGACCACAGCCCCCAGGTTAACCCAGTTATACTATCAGCTCCTGCTCAAACTTCTGGAGCAGGGCTGATTTTTCCTAATTTTGTGCTCTTTGGATAACAATCCTTGACATCACAGAGCGGTGGATAAACATATGTGCAAGAGAGATGAACTGAGTGATGCATGTTCCCTGATGCAGGTTGATGAATTAAATGTCACTTTCTTTTCAAGAAAATGGAGGAATTCATTCAGAGAAACTGGAAGGGGAAAAATGCTTGCTCTGCCTTGTGAGCAAGTAACTAAGCCTCAGATCAGTGGAGTGTGATGGAACATGACTAGAGTTTTCTTTCATATTCCATCCTGCAGAGCAACTGTATGAAAAAATTTTCTGGCCCAGTGGGTTTTCAAACTTACATAGCAGGGAACTAATTTTATAAATGAAAGCTTTTGTGAGATCTCCCCTAATCTACCCTTTGAAAAAGATTAAAACAGCATTTCATTTAACAAATGTATGAGTTCAGTTTTACATGTACTTATAAAATCCATACTTCAAACACTGAGGTTGTTTTGATGAACACAAATTTGAAGAGGTGTTGTAGATGGCTATTACTAATTTTAGAAATTTGTTTGATGCCGTGATTGTTTATATTAGTATATTTTTCCAGGATTGAGACTACACTGGTACACATATTTAAGTAGTTAACATATCATAACAATTTTTCAACAGTTCAAATATCAATCTCAAGTTATACTTTGGTTTTCCTACTAGTCTTTTTTCCAAATTGAATCATTTCCATCATTTTATAATTATTTCCTTCTCTCGATAGATGAAATTCCAGTTTAAAGGATGTCAAAAAATAAGTTGCTCAGTAAGTTGAAATTCTTTTATTAGAAAATACTTTTGTGTATATTATGAGATTGTGATATTTTCAATCATATTTTTTTTAAAAAATCTGGTATTTTTTTTTTTTGTCTTTTTTTTTTTTTTCCATGTCCGGCAACGGATCGCAACCCTCAGTGTTGCCCCCGTACCGGACCGGGACCGGCAACGGGATCGCAACCCTCGGTGTTGCCCCCGCGCCTCGCTCAGCCAGTGAGCAGGAACCGGTCTGTATGTGGGATCCGAACCCTCGGCAGGAGCGCAGCCGCGCTTCCCAAGCGGCGCACTAGCGCAGTGCGCCACCGGGCCGGCCCCAAATCTGGTATATTTTGATGTCTGTGTCAGTGAATTAACATTTCAAAACAGGAGAACTTATTTTGCTTTGCATATTGAGTACAAACTTTAAATTTGCATGTCATTCCAGTTCCGGTCCATTTTATCCATAGTCCTAAACACAGAAACATTATGCCCTGCATTATGCATATAATGCTTACTGAAATCTTCTTGTGAATCTTATTGCAGCTATATTCTATTTTAGAGAGAAACAAACAAAAAGTAGTGATTTCTTGTCTAAATTGAAACATACATACATGCACCTTGCATTGGTCAGAAGAGCTAAAGAATTCAGCTACAAAATAAAAATTTGAAATTCACTGCTCAAATAATTCTAAAATTTCTGAAATTAGTAAACACTATTGTTGCTTTATCTAAGTGGTTTTAATAGAAGATGGAGTTTTAAAAAGTGGTGCTACTTCCTGCAACATACATAGGCTACTGATCATATTTGGAGAATGATTTTTACTAAAGCCACAACATTTTACAGTTTTACGGATTTTTCTTTTGTTTCATATATTTTTTTCTTAATATTTAAATACAGATGTAACTTCATTTTTTCCATACTTGATTGAGTATGTAAAAAACTAATTCTGACCCTTAAGAATTTTTCTTATATAAATGTGAAATAATTTAACCAAATAACAAATGTTTCTAGTATCTCTTTGCATGACCTCAACTTACCAAAACAAGCAAAATAGAGATTCACAATAACAATCTCATGTGCAGGTGAATTCTGATGACTACATTATCAAATATTGCTTCTAACTGCACTTTTTAATACAACCTATTCATGAATCTACTTATTAAAATGTCAATATCAGAGGCGTTAACTTTTCATCTCTTGGGGATACATCTTTCTTTCCTGTGATGAACAACTGTAATTTCAGCAACAGATTTGAATTACCTTTGGGTACATTTTTTTTGTAATATTTACATGTTTACATGTTTAATTGTTCCAGAGGAAATAGAGGATGCATATTTCTATTTTGCATTAAAATGACCTTGATAACTCGAACACTATTTTGCAAAATTGTACTGCATAAATTAGGTTGAGGGCTTGGACTTACATCACCTTAAAAAGTGAAACCAATGATAAATGCTTATTGTACTGTCTGTTTTTGATGGCTTTATGAAAAATATTGGTGACACTGCTATTTTATGGACTATTGACATCATCATTGGTACTATTTGAAGAATCATATGTCAGTATAGTGTAAGTTGCTATCTCATTATTATTAAAAAAAAAAGTTCTCCTTAAAACTAATGGTCCATTTTCTGATGTGAGTACTTGCCCTGCAATAAATAAATAATGTTTTGATTTAGACAACATACAAAAACTTCATAATGGTACCACAGGAAGAACTAAATTTAAATAATCATTGGAATTCTATAAGAACATGTTTACACCAATATATGACTGCACGGCTATCAAATAAGCATGACAAGGGCCTGAGCCTTGCATAGCTCTCAATGGGAGGTTGCACGGATGTACCGAAGTAGTGTATTCACTAGGAGTATACTCATATGTAATGTACAGACATAGGTCTGAATTTTAAAATACTTTGTAAAGACTCATGTAGAATGTTCCACTTACCTAGTTCTGTGTTATCAACCACCCCAAAACTTTATGGCCCCAAACCCCAACGTTTATGTATTTTGGTCATGAATCTGTAATCTAGGCAGGACTTGGTAGTGGCAGTTTCAAGAGATGTCTCCTAGTGAGGCTCAACTGGGGCTGGAGGATGCATTTTCAGGATGACTCACTCATGTGACTGGGAAGAAGGTTCTGGCTGGTGCCCGAGACCTCAGCCAGCCAGGGCTGTCAGCCAGGTGACTTTGTTTTTTCTTCATTGGGACATCTCCACATGGTTTCCTGCGCTGTCTCACAGCATGGCAGCCAGATTTCAAGAGAAAGCGTTCCAAAAGACAGGAGGTGAAGCTGATTGTGTGTGTTAACACCTCATCAGGAAAATGGCACAGTATCACTTCTGCTGTATTCTGTTGTCAAAGCAGTCAAAGAGACAGCGCTGATTCAAGGGGACTAGACAAAGACCCTCCCCCTTGGGAGAGGTGTCAAAGAGTCTGTGAACCTTTAGAAGAAACTCCAAATAATTACACAAGGATTGCAGGAGAAATTATAGACCGAGGTTTACACAAAAACTAATTACCACAAAATCGAGCATGGACTAGGTTCTAAGCTCTGCAATATAGAGATACAAGGGAAGCTATTTAACCTAGGAGAAATATCAATGCTTTGATTGCCTCTGAAATTTAATTGGTCTCTATAGAATGCACTGGGGTATGTATGTTTTTTTTTTAAATTATAATCATTACAAATTAAAATATAGTTTGTTTTAAAAGGAATGAGAATAATACTTGTAGAAGAATCTGGATTTCTGTGTAAAATAATTTGAAAGTTACTATTTTTGTGTTCTCTTCTTTCCAAGACCACTTCTTTCTTCTTTCTGCAAAGATATTACTTCTGAGTTCTACTTGTCACCTTCCTGGGTTTCTTTTATTTTCTCATTATTTATATTATGTAGTGTGTTCCCATGCCTTCTATTTTTTTGATGATCTGATTTAATATCCCTCCTCCCTCCCTTAACAAATGCTTATTTAGTACCTACTAAGGGCAAAGCATAGGGCTAGCTGGGATCCAGAGACACAGGACATAACTCAGAGATTTTTGTCTTCCCCCCTCTCCCCGTTCTGTCACCAGGACATAGAACAGGGCCTATGATATAATAATCTGTCACTAAGTATGTGTTAAGCACATGAATGAAAGTTCACAGTCTTCAATAAACTCAAGATCTAATAGAAGAGACAGAAGTAAATAAGTAATTTAAACCTGCTATGATATTTATTAAAATAGAAAATGCAGAGAAATATAAAGAGGAAGGGGGGTCAAAATCCAGCCCAAGATGATACAACTTGACCAAAAACAAATTACTGCAAAATTGAAAATAGACAATTAATATAATTTTCAATCATGATAGCACAGAAATGAACATATTTATTGATTTCAACTAATTCTAGGTCCTCATTTACATAGCAATCATTGGGTGTTAACAGACTTGGGTAAAAAGGGTCCCTGTAACTTTCTTTAATTTCAGTGTCAGAAAATATCTGAGGATCATATGCCTATCTTTGCCATTTATTTTTATTTTTATGGTTCCACAATATTCAATAAAATTTCTACATGATTACAACAGTAAAATATGCTTATTGTAGAAAATATGTAAGGTATAGACAAGTACAAAAAGGAAAATAAAATCACCTAGAATTTCACCAGGAGATAATTAGGTTAACATTTACATATACATTTAATATGTATAAATATATATGTATGTATATAACTATATTCATATGAGAAAAAACAAGGGAAAATTCAACTTTGGAATTATAGTGCTTATGCAGGTTCTTAAATTTCTACATTTTTGACTAAAATTCCATCTTCGGCCTTTATTTATGAAATATTTTTCAAAAAATCATAATGTCTGACATCTATGTTAACCCATTATATAAAATGTTTGTAGTTAGACCAACCTATATTTATTTTTAAAGTTTACATGGTGTTCAGCTTTTTATTTTCTGTTATAAGTAATGCTGCAATGAACTCTCTGAAGCATATATCTTTGACCCGATCCCAATTATTTCTTTAAAATTGATTGCTGAATCTGAGATTTTTGTAACAGTCATGAACATTCCAGGGCTCTTACTAAGTACAGGCATATTGTTTTTCAGAAGTTTGTGTTAAAATATATGTCTAGGTAGTGATTTTATTGGTAGGCAACTGGGGAAAGTTTCTTCAGAGCCAGATGACTTGCTGTTTTTGTATTGTTTTGTTAGGACAATGCTTTGGCTGTCTTTAGAAACTCACTTTCACACACACACACACACACACACACGCGCGCGCGCGCCTGCACCAGCCTACTTATGAGGATTTGTCTGTTTCATAAGAATGCCTCAACTACAGTGGGGACAATGCATATCACATTTCTAATGATGCCCTGCCCACAACCCAAAGTATGGGCCTAGAGAAGAGAAGTCTAAGGATTGCTTCCCAGAAGAGTGGATGCTTCCAAGAAATCATGAAGTGTAATCATGAATTAACAAGGAAGGAGGCTGAAGAACGATTGTAGAGGCCTGTTTAAAAACCCATGCTTGGATATTGAGAGTTATTATGCAAAATGCCTATAGTATATTTTGCTTAAAAAGGGATTTGCTATGAATTGCTCTTGAATTGTGAGTTTCTATAGTCATAATATGACCCTCACTTCCTCATCTCCTTTCTCCCAACTACTCAGGGCCTTGTTACTTATACAATGAGATGCACAGTGGTCCTCGGCAAGAGGTAGGATCTTCTCTGAGAAATGGCCCTGATCCTAAGCAGCCTCCTTCACAGCAGGCCAGAGACTGAATCTAGAATTACACAGTCACTACAAATAATGTCATTACCCTCAGGAATGCAGTACAGTGTATGATGGTGTGTTTTTATGGCTAGATTTTTAGATCTGGAAGAAACACCAAGAAAGCATTGGATTCAATATTTTCCCTTAGGCATTTATTTAAATGATTAATCTCCTTGTTTTGTGAGATAACTATAACAAGAAGTGAGTTTGCAGATTATTATACACACAGGAACACACACACACAATGGTATATACTTTAGCTAGTTGTATAAACATACATCATGTTCTTATGTTATTACTCCATTGGAAGAATGTACATATAAGTTGCAAATATTTCATTTATGCTGCTAGGTAACAACTTTTTATAGCAATGAGTGGGCCAAGTGATAAAACCCAAAGCTGATTTTTGTCAGAATGTGGGTCTCTTAATGGAATCTCAGTAATAACCTGCTATGGATTGAATTGAGTCCTCCCAATCCAAGTATTAGAAACTCAACCCCGCACTGAGACAGTGTTAAAAAGGGTGAGAAATCCTATTATGGTAATTGAAAGGTGGGGCTTTGAAAAGGCAATTAGGTTGTGAAGACCATGCCCTAATAAATGGCTTAATCCACTGATGGCTTAATGGTAGTCATGGGCTTGGTTCTGAGGGTTTTAAAAGGAGAGGAATGAGAAGATTAACACTCTTTGCTCAGCCATCTGCCATTTGACACCCTGTGTAGCTAAAGTCACCACCAAAGAAGGGCCCTAATAAATGGCTTAATCCACTGATGGCTTAATGGTAGTCATGGGCTTGGTTCTGAGGGCTTTAAAAGGAGAGGAATGAGAAGATTAACACTCTTTGCTCAGCCATCTGCCATTTGACACCCTGTGTAGCTAAAGTCACCACCAAAGAAGGCCCTCACCACATATGTTCCCTGGACTTTGGACTTCCCAGTCTCAAAAACTGTAAGCAATAGATATTGTTTCTTTACAAATTACCCAGTTTCAGGTATTTCTGTTATAAGCAACAGAAACTGACTAATACACAGCCCCACTCTGAATGATGTATGTCAGCTATTGGTGGTATTGTTATACATTTGCTTAAAAACAATTCATGCTATTTCCTCTGGGATTTAAAATCAGACTTGTTCCATTCTGAAGAGACAATAGTGTAATCTACTGGTTGAGCTCTTGATGGATACAGGTGGGATTTCTGTACGGGATGTGGCCTGAATTTGGTAGACATAAGGATCTTAGTTTGTGAGTGGACAATTCCTGCATACACACAACTCATGTACTATAGTGAATTCAGGGAAGTTATGCTGTGTTTTCTTAAATTCTCCGAGTTTTTTGCAGCTATAGAAATGAGGACTCATTAGCTATATTTTCTGCTTCCCTATGTGCTATGTGGGCTGGAGGCCACTGGGCACAGGAGAGAGACATGGCCTCTAATAGCCCCAAAGAGTGACTGCTTCTCAAAGCTTCCTAAATTTGTCTCAGGTAGGAGCTTTCCCAGGCTCCTGGTCTGACATAGTAATTAAAGGAGAGTGAAAAGACTCACTCACCCATAATTATTTCATTTCCAATACAGTCTAACCTCACTGATTCAGAATTATTGAGAGAGATATTAGTTTGGCTTAATGAGAAGCATGAAAAATATAACATTTTAAACTGAAACAGGGCTTTATTACTTAGGGCAGTATTCAAAACCACAAACTGATAGCTTAACACCTTTTGTCATGATGCTCCTGGGCCTGCTTTAATGATTAGATAAGAATGATTTTTAATTTGCTCAGGGCCATTCTTTCCTTAGCATACAAATCCAGTGGTCTTCACTGTGTTCATTTGCTATGTAACACATTTTTTAAAAAATTTATATATTCTTGGATTTTTTTCCCTTTAGAAACATAAAATTGACACATCACCCCTATAAGAAGCCAAAGAAAAAGAAAGTATATAAAGAAAAAAAACAAATAATAAATTTCTTCCCTTCCACCTATTATAACCAATAACAGTTTAGCATAAATACTTTTAGAGCCAGGTTGAACTGCTTTAGCCAGAGTACATGGTAGTTACTCAATAAATAGCTATTAAACTGCCTTGGAGCAAGCCTCTGCTTATGAATAGCTATTTCTATCTCTTACAGTGTCCCATTTCTTTTCATTCCTATTACACCTACCCCAGGTTGAAACTCCATGGCTTAGTTTATAAATAGATGACTGAAATGGCTTCCCCACCAGCAATCTCTTGCTCCCACTCTGCTCTGCATATGATGTCAGAGTAATTGATCTGAAATGTGCCTCATTCTATATTGCCCTGGCCAGAGATCTTCTCACTGCACTCCCCATTGCCTGAAGAAGACAATGAAATTACATTTTATATATGTCTCCATCTGGCCCCAACCCAACATAACCACATTTTCATGCAGTTCTCACCCTAACACATCTTAAATTCCAGACAAACTAGAGTTTTTGAAATGGCTTGTCTCAACTCTGCCCCTTCCTGTCTCTCTGCTTATGTTTATGTTGAGCTCCATCCTGGGATTCAATTAAACACTAATTTTAAAGGACTACTATGCTCAAGACATTCAGCTAGTCACTGCAGAGCACTACTATGCTCAAGGCATTCAGCTAGGTATATATGTCTCCATCTGGCCCCAACCCAACATAACCACATTTTCATGCAGTTCTCACCCTAGCACATCTTAAATTCCAGACAAACTAGAGTTTTTGAAATGGCTTGTCTCACCTCTGCCCCTTCCTGTCTCTCTGCTTATGTTTATGTTGAGCTCCATCCTGGGATTCAATTAAACACTAATTTTAAAGGACTGCTATGCTCAAGACATTCAGCTAGTCACTGTAGAGCACTACTATGCTCAAGGCATTCAGCTAGTCACTCTAGACTAGTAGAAATTAGGAAGACTTTCTTACTATCCTTCGTACTAATGTGGGGGATGCCAAGATAATTACACAGGAGCTCTAATAAAATGATCTCTGCCCCACCTCCCATTATTTTTGCCTCTACAAAAAAAATCTGTCTTAGAGAATTTGGTCAAAATAATCACTGACCTCTTCCTCTCCTACCCTTTCCCAAACTGGCATTTCTCCTTGTCCCCAATCCTTGCTCTCACACTTTATATTCTGCCTCTTATTATAATTATTTGAGTCCATTTGGTATCTTCCCTACTAGATTATAAAAACTCTCTAAGGTCAGGGATGAGGTCACTGATTCCATGGGTTCTCTGAAGCACAATACTAGGAAGAATGTCTTAAAATACAAGAATATAAGTATCATGTACTAACTTGTATTTATTTGTTTAATATTGACTGTACAAAATAATTGAAATACTTAGTTTGGGTGAGCTAGGTGTTATCTTGAAGCTTACAGAAATTCAAGTTTGAGGTAAAATTTGCCCTTATAGTTAAAGACCTCCCCAAGGTTGTTGTCAGTTTTGGGGGGAGGTGGGAGCATGTTCTCAGGACCACTTTGGCACCCAATTTCTAGGTCTGTACCACACACAATAAAATATAAACCTGTCTCTCATTTCTACAGTAACAATTTTAAAAATAAATGATTTATTTCAAATTAGGGGTAGAGGAGCAAGGGGTGTCTCAGGGACAGTTTTCTGCCCTATCACAAGTGGATTCTCTCTTCCCTCTCGCTCTCCCCTTCCCTTCTCCTCACCTGCTTATTCCTAAACTGCCCCCAAGAAACTCCAAACTTTGTCTCCTGTGATGCCCAGCTGACATCAAACAAACAAGCAAACAACAAACAAACAAAAAAACATGATCCAGGTGTATTTTCAACTCAAACCAGTTTTCTTTTTAAGAGGAATTCTGGTGTCAGTTGTTAGGATAATAAAATTTTCCTTATCTTGTTACACTTGAGAAATCCCATTTTTATCATGCAGAAGTAAATTGGAGCTCAGCCCTTGGCTGAATTTGTAAAGCCTGAATTAAGGAGGTGTAATCTTGAGGCTACTGCCTGATTTGAAAACAGGAATGGCTTAGAAGTCCCAGAAGCTAAGTTATTGTTTGAAAGAGCTGTGCTTCAGCTGGTGCAAATGGAAACAGTTTGTCTTGTAAGTCAACTCAAAGTGATTTCTCTTCTGACAAAATGAAGTGATGGGAGAATAAATATATACTCTGAACTCCAGAATGCTGTTTCTGCTATGCAATTTAGGGCCAGGGACTAAGCACATTTTCTTAAGTGAAACAAATAGTGCTATAAATGGTAATAGAAACAATGCATCTTCACTTTTTGATGTGACTCCAATGAGTTCCTGTTAATGAAACAGGACACAGCAGATGCAAAATGTTCAGAGTAGGAGATAAAAGATGGGACTCCACATGAAATACAGACTTTAGTGCCTAGAGACCTCTTCTCAGAGAAGAAAAATTATGTTTGCCTGTCTGTGTGTTTGTGTGTGTGTTTGGCAGTGTATGTGTGTGTTGATGTGTTTGTGTATGTGTGGCAGTGTATGTGTGTGTTTGATGGCTTGTGTGTGTTGGCTGTGTATGGGTATGTTTGATGGGTTATCTGTGTGTGTGTATGGGCATGTTTAGTGGTGTGAAGGTGCTGGCCATTGCCTCTCTGTTTCTATTAAACCTGAATTAGGCAAATCTGAAGCTGTAGTTTGATGACGGCTCTTGGGCAGGCATTTTAGGATCTGGGTTCGTTTGACTAAATGTGATATTTTAGAAGTTTTGTTACTATGTACATCTGAAGATTTTACTTAGTTATCCCTTGCCAACCTCAGATCCCAAGAATTATTCAGCCCCAAAGTTCTATAGACAGTGACAAATGGAAGAACTAAAAAACAATACAAGGAGATGCTTTTTAATTGCTCATTTATTGTCTCCACAGTCTGATTTTACTCTAGAGACTGTTCAGCTTTGCTAACCACAGAAATTAATTTTTGCAAAGTCCCAAACTTTAGGAGCTCAATGTATCAGAGAGGTTATTTTTAGAAGAGATAAAAACCACTCCTTGTTTAAAATGAGGTAATGTGTGTGTGTGGCGGGGGGGAGGGGGTGAGCTGGAAATATTCAGAGCTAATGAATAATTCAATTTGATTTTCTGGAAAAATGAGAGGGATGGCATTCTGCCCTTCTCTTAATGTAGAAAAGATAATGGCCATTTTGCTTTAAGGGTATATCTAAAAGTATCGAATACAGCTTATTTTTATTCCAGGTCAAGTTATCAGCCTTTAAAAGTAGTTTAAGACTGGCTGTCAGATTAATGTGCACTTTTAAAAATAAAAGGAATTGAGATGAAGTTTTGCTAAATGTTCCTTTACCCCACCTCTACGTATGTCTCCTTACAAAAACAAAATGTGTTTCTTAGTTGAACATTAAAGACATGAAATAAGCCAGAGGTTTGGAATCCTGATGACAAGAAAGGCCAATGTGAATGACCCTAGTCATTCAGGTAACCAAGCCAGCTTCATTAATGCTGTTATGTTGACATCGTCATTACAAACGCATGGGTTTTCTTGTAGCTGTTATTTTCACAGATAGTGAAAACACTACTACCCTTTGCTCAGGCACATTTTAATGAAATACTAACACATCACGAAAGCAATGGATGTAAACATATGTGAATATGTGTGTTAGAAGGTGCTTATGAAATTGTGGGGCCTGACACCATCCATGCAAGGAAGTTTTGTGCATTAAGCTTATGTTCTTACTTATATTTGCAAGGCTGTTCATCTGTTGCATTTGATTGAGGTCTTTTTAATCTGAAGCAGACAGTGAGTGTGTCTACTGAATCTCGGAGAAGTAACCAAAATAAATGGTCTCCAATGCAAAGTCCTTCCTCCCTCCTCTCCCCATCCTTGCAGCTGGGAAAAGGGGGAGTGGGCAGTTGAGAAAGGGGTTCTTGGGAGGTAGAGAAGGAGCTTGGGAGATCTTGGAGAAAGGATGCTGTTCAGTATGGTGGAGAGAGGGAGTTCACCAAACAGAAGTGCAGTTTTTAATTTACTTACAGTTTTGTTTTTGTTTTTGTTTCTGCAAAATGGCCAAGTTATACTCTCACACTTTAAACCACAGTGAATATGTGTTTTTTTTAAGGGAAAGCTGATAGTAGAGTAGCACATACATGGGTACTTCAAAAAGTTTTTCTGCAAAATGGCCAAGTTATACTCTCACACTTTAAACCACAGTGAATATGTGTTTTTTTTTAAGGGAAAGCTGATAGTAGAGTAGCACATACATGGGTACTTCAAAAAGTTTGTGGAAAAATAGAATTAAAAGATCATACAAATCATTCCATGAACACTTTGAAGTTCTCTCATATTTCCCTCACCTTTGATGTCCTTTTGGGAGGTTTCTTGACTAAAGAAAACCTCTCTGTCTTGCTTATGATTTTTCTTTAGGTGACTTGGAACATGGTTCCTATTTGCATGAGGGTCAAATGCTTAGAGATGGGATGAGTTGGGACCGTTATTTTACTGGGGGCTGAGTGGGAGGAAATTGCTCTGTGGCAGGATATCCAGAATAGTACAGTCCAGATATAGTCAAAGGGAAAAGCAACGGGTCAAAATCCAAGCAATATGGAGGCTGCAAGCCTGGGGGAATGAGTTGTACATTCAGAAGTGATGACCATCCGAAGCAGACAGAGAAACAATGGTGAGCACCTGCACACAGTGAATGTCTCAGGTGGAGGACTGAGACCAGGACGAGGCTTAGGGCACCAACCATTTATAACACACCCACTGTGTGCTGGGCACTGAGCTGAGTATAAGGGTAAATGCTGTGTGGTTCTTGCCCTCAGGGTAGCTAGAATTACGGGGAGAAAGAATATCAGAAGACAGTTTTATCTGGTACCAGCTTTGTGGTTGCAGTGTTACACTCAACAGCATAAAGGCACCAGGCTATTCTGGTGCAGCTTTAAAAAGAAAAAATCAAAAAGGATGTAAAAAGAATATTATACATTCCTCCTACCTCTTTCCTTTTCCCTAAATGAAAAGAAAATCTGAGAAAAAAAAAAAGCAATAGAAATCAAGTTCCATATGCTTTCCTTGAGATTTTAAACATATTTCCTTTTATTTTTAGAAAACATAATGGATATTTCTTTAAAACTGCCATACAGGCACTAGGCAAGGTTTCCTGAGCATTAGAGACATTAAGTTCCTTACAAATTGGACTTCATCATTTACCCAAAGAGTATCAGGTCTAATCACATTATGTAGGTAACATATTTGGTCAAATCTTCCAGAATGATCACCACATTGGCTGCCTGCTATTATGTCATAGGGATGCCTCATTTGCAAATGGGAGAATTATAGCTCTGAATATATGCTTCTAATGTAGATTAAAAAAAAAAAAAGGTAAGCTCTGGGCAGAGGAATATTTGAGAGAAGTTATGCATGAGACTTTACTGTGGAATTCTAACTGATTTCAAAGGATCCTAGGGATCCAGGTTGGGCTCAAATAATTCACTGGTGTAGGGAAAAAATTGTGCCTCGGTAGAAAACTATGCATTGTGTATAGCACACCCTTCTAGTAATTACCTGATTCTGATTTTATGAGAGCTATTTTGTGATTTTTTCCATTGTAGATGAATAATAACAATACAAAATAAATTTTGTCTATACACAAGCAAATTCTGTCAAGTTCTAAAGAGGCTCAATTGACTCCCTCTACCCAGAAGGTAGTTTTTCCTGTATTTGCACATTCCTTTCAACATTCTTTTAATCTATATAAAGTGGTGTTTTTTGGATTTCTCCTTTTACTGGTTATAACACCTGCCAGGTTCCTGTGTCATAAGGAAAATCATATCTTTAACCCATTCTCTTTTTATGACTGTATGAGAATCACAATTTTATCTATTTTTGAAAATTATCTTTTAGCCCTGTATTATGGCTGCTGCTGTTGTGACTGCCTCTGCCGCTGCAACTGCTTACTTTCTTCTACCATGACTGATATTTTCTGGACAATGTCATTGCTCAACTTCCCACGGAAAGCCACACCACAACATAGCAGAAAAAATACAGCTTGCTGAATAAATCCCATTAGTTTTCCTGCCCACCCAGACAGGTGTGTAACTCCAAGTTGAAGTTCCTTTTAATTCAAATTCCTAATTGATTGATAAGGCTGCTCTTTTATTCGCTGTTATTCTGATCTTACTTTTAACTGCTGGTGTCAACTCCTCCCACACGTCTTATTTTCTTGCTTTCATTTGTTACTAATAGTCATTCTACTGGCAAGGTTTCCATTTAATTTTTACTAGATAGACTGGTAGGTTCACTTTGCTTTCTGTGCACAAGTGGTGGAAAAGAAGGCAAAAACACATTTTGGTGTCTGCCTCTAGGATTTCTGTCAATTCTTCAGCCAGATTGCTATCAATGAGTTATTGCCTCTTCATCTTTCCCTTCTCTTCAAAAACGTTCAGCACCATTTCAGAATGTTATATCCTGAGTTGTTAAACCCTCACCAGTATTTTCACATTGGAGTAATGCAAAGTAGCACGTTTAAAGCAAAATTCAAATTGAATCTGAACCATTACTCTTACTTCAGGGCAAAAACAGTTCAGTGGCATATACTTTTGTCAGAAATAGTTTTAATCAGCTGCTAAAATCAAAATCACCGCTTAAACTGATAACATTTTCAAGAAAAATGGTTTCATAATACTTTCCCCAAACTGTCTGCGGGCTCAATTATGGGTTAATTGCTATAATTGTATCTATGCAATCTTTATTTGCTACTTATATGATATAATCCTAGTTTTTTTATTCCTTGATTACTTAGAACTGAATTACCTACTGAGTAGTAACATACTGGTAGAGAAACAGATACCTGATTATATTATTTTTCTCTGAGTCCTAATTTTTAAGACATTAAGCATATTCCCAAAGGATTTTTGTCATGCTGTGGTCGTTTTACATAAAGAGCTGACCTCAGAAATTCAATTCTGTAGGTAGAAGAATTTCAGTATAATGCAGATTTCTTGAAACTCCTTGGTACTAGACTTAATAAGAGTTTTAATGGGCCTATTTAGTAGCAACATGGGTTTATTTTTCTTATCAGGACTATGAATCAAGAATATGTTCTTTTCTCATTTTTCTTCTTATGTATCAAGTTTTTTCTTCCTTGTATTTCATCCTTGGAAAAATATTATTTACTTGGTTGGTTTTTAATTTCCAAAGGAGTTTATTTTTTTCCTTCATAAACACATTCAAATAAAGTGCTGACAGTTTTAACTGTGAACATTGGGGCATGATACTATGTCAGATTTGTTAGAGACCGGACAAAAAATACTATCCAGTTTTTTAGCTTTAAGAACATATTTGTTTAAAATAAGAATTCCTGTGTACTTTTCAGCCTGTATTATTTCATGTGTTTTTGGTAGTTAAATCATTGATCTCTTTGAGCCTCAATTTTCTCATCCGTAAAATGGGAATGATAAATAGTAACAGGATTTCTTTGAGGGTTATATTAAAGTGTGGGTGTAGTCATCACTGAAATGTAGTCAAAACCACCAGTAGAGCTTTATGTAAAGCTGGTGTCACAAACTGAAGCAAGCAAGGTGTCTTACTTATTGTCAGAGCCCTGAAAGAGGCGTGTTAGTAAGGTTTCCCTCACTTGGGGATTTGAAGAGGTGCTTAGAACCTTGGCCCAAGATATAGTATCTAAACCTGACATAAAAGCCCCATAAAAAATTAGCTGGATTTTAGTGTTGACAGAAAGCTTAGTAAGGAGATCTGCAATACAGATCATTAGGAATCACTTTATAGGTTTCCCATCTTGGAAAACGCTAAAGTAAATGTATGGTATTTTTCAGTCTATTATAATCTATTGCTATTCAGTCCAAAATCAGCCTCCATTTTCCTAGCTTGAGCCTATACAGAAGACACTATTTTTCCTCATTTTCATGAGTAGGAGAGGAAGTCTGAACACCATGAATGTTGGGGAAGTATATAGAGGAGTCAGGGGCTCCTTTGTTAGTGCCTGTGCTTTTGAGCCCATGCAGACTGTAGCTCTTGAGAGGTGCACCAAGAAGCATATTACAAAAAAGCATCCAACAGCCTGTCCATTGTGATCCTGTGCTGATTGCTCAGTCGTCACCTTTTTATTTTCTGTATCTCTCTTCACTGTAAGTTATTGAGACAGTATTCACACTGAGTCACATTATAACATACGAAGTTTAATTGCATAAAATATTTCATCTCCTTCAGATCTGTCACTGGTAGAAGTGGAGATAAAAAGGCCCCAAAGAGTAATTTACTTTTACCCTCAGAATCAGATTCTAAATGTAGAAATTAATGAGACATTTGCATAGTCTTAAAAGGAAACTGCAAAACTGACTTTATACAAATTCAGCTTCATGCTCTCTTTTCTTCTTCTTGTCTCTCCTCTTTCTCTCTCTTTCTCTTCCTTTCCTTCCTCTGTTCTCTTTCTCCCTATTTATTCTTTTCCCTTTCCTCCTTCTAGTGTTTTCTGTAATATACCTGGGAGTTAAAATCCAGTTCTGCTCCAGGGGTAATGATTTTTTAATCAAAGACAGATAATTATTAGTGATGTTCAATGCTGAAACATGGATTCACCTTTCTCTGGTTCTGTTGACTCTGTTCCAAAAGGCATCTTTTGTCAGTAAAGCTGGCAGACATAAGTTGAGGACTCACACAGAGAAGATCTGTTCAGAGAAAATCAATTTTCAAGTAAGAATTGCCCACTGCAATTAAGACGTGCGATTTCAGACATCTCAGCTCAGCTCACCAGTTAAATTCAATTAAAAGAGTTCACATTGTTTAAGGTTTTAGATTTGAATATTTGAGGAATGGAGAGGCCAGCATCCGGGTGTCATCTCCCTATCCAGCTTGTCAAAGATGTCACTGTGGGAAGAATTATGGAGCCATTTGACTTATGTAACCAAGAAACATGGAAGCTGAAATGACACTCTTGCTTCTAGAGCAGGGGCTAAATAAGCATTGATTTGGATGGAAAGCTCTACTGCATGCAGGGAGCCTTCCATGTCAAATATAAAACGTAAGTAAGTCAAAGACAATGGAACATAAAGTTCTGTGCTGTACCTGGCATTTGACAAATGACTGAACATAAGCGTAAGTTGAATTAGACTCATGGAATACTGAACAGGTGAAAAAGTGACAGCTTTCTTTTAGACATGATGTAGATGAACTGAGCTCCAGCCATCCATGGCTATGAATGAGACTCTTTAAGCAAACTCATTTTAGCAACAATTACACCTTTGAAAAGTACACATTATAAGGTCATTATTCATTTTGCAAAAGGGTTATGTGCCTCAATTAAAATAAGTGTTTATAAATTTCTTTAAATTATAATCTCTTTTTAATGAAATTATAATCACTTTATTTTTAATTGGTTGTTTTTGTTTGTCTATTTAAGAATTTTACACACTTTTCAGAAGTAGACCTACTGCATTACCTATACCCATGTATGTAAAATGAATGGGATACAGGCAGACATGAGATGTGGCAGATGAAGTCTTATTTTCTCTCCAATCCTCTTAAATCCTGTCGTTCTTAGTCATAACCCTTTGGCCTTCATTTGCTCTTGTGATTGGTACTATCATACATCATGACAAAAGTAGCAGCATTCATTCTGAAGAAAGAAAAAATGTGAAACATGCAGTGGACTTCCAAAGCTGTGTAGGCTGTGAGAAGTAGCGTGTTCAGAGCTGGCTGAAAGTTTGCTTCAGTCAGGCCTTGACTGGATGAGATATGTTAGGTTTAAAGGGGTCTAACTAGACTATCTTCTCCTGTTACTCGCTTCTGAGCAGATAATCTGAAAAAGGAAGCTTTATACTATTCCAGTGGGGTCTTCATTGCAAGAGAAATTTTTATCAGGTGATCTTTTTTGTGTCTGTCCAATAAATGACCATTAACATTCACAGCAATAGAATGAAGCTGAGTGAAGAAAATATGGGCACATAAAGAGAGGTTCTCCTTTAGAATGGATTATATAAATGAAGTGGCAGAACCAGTGGCTCCAACTTGGAAGTCCTATACAATAAGGGAGAAAAGATGGCAATGGTGGATAATGGGAGAAAGCTCTGTGGGGAAAACTGCATGGAGGGTGAGCCTTAATGTGTCAGGAATGTCCTGCTGAAGGGAAACAAGGAATAGACCGTGCTTGAAGATGGGTGATAGAGAAATGGAGTGAGAGTTAACTTCCTGCACATCAAGGTTGCTGCTTACTATTAGTGAACTTGACAGAATGAGGGTATTGCCAAGGGAGATAGCCTTAAGGGGAGTTTTAGGGAAGGTACTTGCAATATTGTAACACCATTTCAATTAGAGAAAAAAGCCCCTCCTAGCGACATTTCATTCTTGTCTCATCAGTACAAGATTGTATTTGATAGAATATTCTCCACCACTTTGCTTAGCATACTTTAGTTTTAAGTGATGGGACTTCTAGACTTTTCCCCTGGGAAGTTATTACAAATTCTAAAGATATTTCTATGCTTCAATTGTGTTAAAAAGGCACATTTTGAGATGTGATTTTATTTATTATAGAGCATTGCAACCATTTATATTGCTATATGAGTGTTAAATATTAATGCATTTTTTTTTCCTGCTCCACTGATACCTAGGCATTGTGCAAGTATATAATTCTGGAAAAGCAGTCAAAAGCTTTCTAGGAGGTGTCCTGTATTACCCTTAAAAAGCTACCCCCCTTACAGAGAATTCTAAAAATGTAAAATGATTATCTACCCGTTTTTCAACCCACGGGCTCCCTAGAAATGGGATTCTCTTCAGAAGTAGACAGATTTTCTCCTGGAAAAGCAGTCAAAAGCTTTCTAGGAGGTGTCCTGTATTACCCTTAAAAAGCTACCCCCTTACAGAGAATTCTAAAAATGTAAAATGATTATCTACCTGTTTTTCAACCCATGGGCTCCCTAGAAATGGGATTCTCTTCAGAAGTAGACAGATTTTCTTGGATACCAGGAAGGTCAGTTGAGGGACTGGTTACCCTCAGCCAATGATAGTTAGAAATAATATATTTTTCGGGGCCGGCCCGGTGGCGCACTGGATAGTGCACCGCTTGGGAAGCGCGGTGACGCTCCCGCCGAGGGTTCAGATCCCACATACAGACCGGTTCCGCTCACTGGCTGAGCGAGGTGCGGGTGCAGCACCGAGGGTTGTGATCCCGTTGCCGGTCCCGGTCCGGTACGGGCGCGACACTGAGGGTTGCGATCCGTTGCTGGACACGAACGAAAGACAAAAAGGAAAAAAAAAAAAAAGAAATAATATATTTTTCATCCACCATCCTTCCTTAAGTATCTGTTTGAAAAAAACGATAATTTTAAACCTGTCACTCTTTTAGATCTTGGGAATAGTTCTATATATTCCTTTGCCCCGGGTGGAAGTGTATAAGGCATGACTTTCATCTTATAGAATAAAGGTGCTTTCCAAAGTTGATGGGTGAGACAGAGATCGGCTTCTGCCTTTCCGATTACTTTTTCGATGACTTAATTGGAGACAATACAGAAAAGTCAATGGACTTAGAAAGAAATGGCAGATTGATGGTTCCCATATTCTTCTATAATATCGTGAGGAGAGAGGAGGAAGGTCAGTTGAGGGACTGGTTACCCTCAGCCAATGATAGTTAGAAATAATATATTTTTCGGGGCCGGCCCGGTGGCGCACTGCTACAGTGCGCTGCTTGGGAGCGCGGTGACGCTCCCGCCGAGGGTTCGGATCCCACATACAGACCGGTTCCGCTCACTGGCTGAGCAAGGTGCGGGTGCAGCACCGAGGGTTGCGATCCCGTTGCCGGTCCTGGTCCGGTATGGGCGCGACACTGAGGGTTGCGATCCGTTGCTGGACACGAACGAAAGACAAAAAGGAAAAAAAAAAAAAAGAAATAATATATTTTTCATCCACCATCCTTCCTTAAGTATCTGTTTGAAAAAAACGATAATTTTAAACCTGTCACTCTTTTAGATCTTGGGAATAGTTCTATATATTCCTTTGCCCCGGGTGGAAGTGTATAAGGCATGACTTTCATCTTATAGAATAAAAGTGCTTTCCAAAGTTGATGGGTGAGACAGAGATCGGCTTCTGCCTTTCCGATTACTTTTTTGGTGACTTAATTGGAGACAATACAGAAAAGTCAATGGACTTAGAAAGAAATGGCAGATTGATGATTCCCATATTCTTCTGTAATATCGTGAGGAGAGAGGAAGATGAGTTTGGTGAAATGGCCTTTACTTTAACAGCATCAGTATATTCCTGTTTTTATTATTTTTTGTTAAAGTTGGCCCTGAAAGAATTCACCTTGGATAAAATCAGAAAAGAAAAAAAAATCTTTCTAGATCATAAGTGAGCAAGTGATTTTTTAACATAGTAACAAAGACAACAGTTATCTTCCAAAGGTTACTCATAATAGAGTTTTAAAAAGTATACAGCAATTGGAAAAGACTGAGTTGTTATTATTTTAAGAAAGAGCCCTAAGGTGATAGTGGAATAGCTTGTATGAGACTAGTCCTTCTATAGATAATAATTAAATTCTGAGGAAGAGGAAAAAGAAAAAAAAGTATTTGAAGGCAGTAGAAAGGGATCAACTACAGGCAGAAACAGAAGGAGATTTAACCCATAAAAGAAGAGAACTCTTCTATGAAAACTATGTTTATACAGTTTTTTCCTGAGAATGTTCCCTGATCCGTAAGATATAGTGTGGTTAGACCTCAGGAAGAGAGCTGCTGTACATAAGGTGTCAATGAAGGGAATTTGGTGCTTCCTGAGTGGCTAGAAACTGTGGAGAAAACTCAGAAATGAAGAAACCACATAGGCTGGAGCCACAAAATCTGCATCAAATACTTGCTGATTCCTTAATTCTCAGGAGACAGCAGACAGAAACAGCTTTAAGACTGAAAGGGCCAAACAATGATTTTAGGTGCTGGTCACTGCAGGATAAAGAGTTGGGAGTTTGAATTTTTTCCAAGTAAAAGGGGCTTCATAAATACTGGAGCCTTCTGTTGAAACACAGAAGGTACACAACTCAGGAATAAAGACTATGTACCAGAACAGAAGAATTTTCCAGAAATTAAAGTGAAAATCTAAACAGTCTCATCCTAATAAAGTGTAAAGCTAAGCCTCAACAAGTTCCAAGTGATCATCCCATATATTTTTAACAGCCTATTATGAGTAAAAACTTCCTCAGAAAAAGATGACGAAATCCAATCACCTATAAAGTCATCCAAAATGTTCAGTGAACAATAAAAAAAATTACTAGTCATACAAAGAAAGTGGAAAATGTCACCCATGGTCAAGGGAAAAGTAGACAAGAGGAACCAGACTTAAAAGTAACTATTGCAAATATCTTCGAAGACTTATAGGGGGAAAAAATGGTCATAGAGAAATAATAGATGGGGATCCCAGAAGAGAAATGACAACTTTCAAAAAGAGCAAAATGGAAATTCTAAAAGTGAAAACTTAATACTATCTAACCTAAAAGTATTTATTGGGTGAATAGATTGGATACCATGTAAGGAAAAGTCAATACATTTAAAGATAGATGAATAGTGATTCTCCATCCTAAAGAACAGAGAGAAAAATAAATCCTCCAATAAACAACTAAGTAAACAAACAGAGCTTTAATGACCTGTGAGGAAATATCAAGCAGTTTACAATCTGTACATAAATCACAAGAAAGAGAGGATAGAAGGAGATGGAGTACAGAAATATAATTATATATATATATGTGTGTGCATGTGTGTATATGTATGAAGGTACCCCAAATGTTTGCATTATCTTTTAGTTCTATTTTTGAAGTACCCTCATGTATACACACACAGACACACACACACATGTACGTACATACATATATGCTAAAAATTTCCAAATTTGGCTTTAAAAATCTTAAATATTTAAGAAGCTCAGAAACCCTATGTAAGGTAAATGTAAAATAAACCACACTTAGCCATATCATCACCAAACTTATATAAAAAAAACAAACAGTATTCATTGTTTCAAAGTATGTTTTAGACATGATTGTTATCTAATATGGAGTTGATTTTTTTTTTTTTTTTTGTCTTTTTCATAACTGGTAAAGGGATCGCAACCCTTGGCTTGGTGCCGCGTTCAGCCAGTGAACGCACCGGCCATTCCTATATAGGATCCGAATCTGTGGCGGGAGCGTTGCTGCGCTCCCAGCCCCACACTCTCCCTAGTGCGCCATGGGGCCA